>NW_027315735.1:23575278-23722778 GCF_026437365.1 Eucyclogobius newberryi | reverse complement strand
ATTTATGGGCCATCAATTTTCAGCATTTGACAGAAGTGTGTCAGCAGAGCCTCTGTTCCTAAGGCATCTTTTTAAGATTTACAGTTTAAGTGATAGACAGAGAGCATGCTGGGAAAGAGGACTGTGCATATCCAGAGCCCAGAGGAGTGTCTCCTCCTCATCTGAACACAGCCCTCCTTCTGTGTGTCTGTTAAATATTTCAGTAGAGAAGGTGCCTGCGCTAGGCTTAGCCTCAGTGCTAACATGTCACTGACCATTAGTGCTAACCTGCTGCGTTCACTCTTTTGTGCAACAACTTTCTCTGGTCACCTTTCTGTACAAATACCTAAAACTGTAAAATGTACTATGTTGCCTCTGTGTCTCCCCTGGTAAAATGAGCTTTTTCCCATCCAAAATGTCCAGATGAAAGGGATTCATTTGTGTTTGTTATGTGGTTTAGAGACATGGTAAGCCTGTCAGCTCATAAGATCACAACTTATAAATGTGAAGAAAAATGTGCAGTGACTCATTTACTTTATTTCGGTTCCGACACGTGTATAGTAACAGTTGTTTGTGTTTCTGTATTGACTTGGTGTCTTAAACAAGTGTAAACATGGCTGTAGAGTATTTGTGTTTAAATGGATATGGGCATTAAGAACACAAAAGCTGACAAAGAGCCTGGTCCAATAGTGTGTGCAGTGCACTGGTGTTTTATGCAGCGGCACACACAGCCTCATAACAGAGGATGGATCAATCAGGAGAACAACATGGCCGGTTGTCAGCGCGGGCACAGTCTGAGCCCATCGATCCAAGCCACATCTTATTGGTGTTCACTCTATTTGGGCTGCAACACACACCGCACACAGCAAACAGCGAACTACGTGACTCCGAGCGCAGGTAGGAATCCTTTACAGTGCTCTGAATTACAGCTCTACAACATGGATGGTCGGGCGGAGAGAAAGGGAGCGAGAAAGGGAAAGAGAAAGGGGAGCCAAGAGATGTAAAATGTATCAAACATCAACCTGACAAAGATCATCTGTGAGAAGAAGACAGAGACAAACGGATACAATGGGAAAGTTTTTTTGACAAACAGGGATAAGTTTGAAAAGCTGTCAACTCCGTTCTCCCCTGGGTTGTTGTCGGACCTTGTGTGTGAACTAATCCAAAACCCAGTAGCGTGCGTTGACTTTTATGGATGGGCAAACAGACTCGGTGTGGTCATCAATATTTAGTGGATAACGTTTGAGCGCAAAAGTGGAAAAAAACAATCACTAAAAGCAAGTTTTAAACCGCGGTCCCCCACGTGAAAGGCGAACACCTATCCTACTGAGCAGTAAATGATACTGAATGAACTAAATAGCTTCACTTCATCGATCAATTCATTACACTTCTTCTATACTTCTATGTAATTATTAGCCTTCTATGTTATTAAATTGCCGCCTGTATTTCTAACTAACAATCATTAGAACCGTGAACAAAGCCTTAGCTACAAACAAAGACTCTAAAAGATAGTTTTTAAGTTTGTTTGTTGAAACTTGGCGCTGTTGTTGCTTTGCTTCTCCTCTGCACATGCTCAGTCAGGGCAAAACCAGCAAACATCCTTGAATCCCACATAGGTCTATTGTGCATGGTTTGAGCATAGATCTATGGGTTTGAGGCAGTGTGGTCCTCAGAGCGCATGTGCAGACCTCTAAAAGAAGCTGCTGTCCGCTCTGGTTCTAAAAGCTCATGTTGGAGAGCCTCTGAACACGGCCACAGACTGAGCAGCTGTGGGACAAACAGAACCAAGCTTCCAGCGCAGTACTGCCCAGCGGCCTGTAGTGGCCACTAAAAACACCGTAACTTCCAAACAAGCTTCAGCAGCAGAAGTGAGGAGAAAACGGGCTTATTTGAATATATTTTCGACCATTTCAAATTTAGTTGTGACGGACGGTAATTTTAGATTTTATTGGTTAATCAGTGCTTGCCTTGATTGCCCTGACTGCACGCCACTGCCAAAACCACTTGTAAAAGAATAGATTTTGAACAGTAAACCGTATAATCCCCATATAGTCTGTAAACAAAAACAATGTTAATTCCAGAATTGAGGCAAAAGTAAAGTGGAGCATGTGATTTGACATTTACTACTGGACTTTACAATATATATATATATTTTTTACCTACATATATATTACCACAAATACAATTATTTCTTTATTTTTAAAGATTTTTGGCCTGTAGGCTTTATTAGACAGGAGAAATGGGCGATGAGAGAGTGGGGATAATTGTCAGAATCGGGATTCAAACTCACAACTCTGTGGCCGGCTGCACTTGGAGCCTGGCATACGTGTGCAACACAAACACAAGTTTGGTGCTAGAGAATAGTATTTATTCCATTCTGTGTAATAAAATGGTGAACTACTAACTAACATTTCTACGCTGTAAATTCCAAATTGTTTATAATTTTTTGTTACTTAAAACCATTACATTTGATCTGATGCCAGTTCATCATTGAAAATATAATATAACTCTGTCGACATAGCATTTTAAAGGGTCTATAGACTAAGTAATGCTGTAGTGCGGTGCTCATGTTTATTCAGCGAGAATTGCGTTTGCTTGTGTTTGACTATTGCTCCATCTATTTTAATGTAGGCCTAAGTCTGTCTGGTATGTCTTAGCTAATTAAAGCTAAATTATTGATTGTCTGGTGAATTATTCAGGTGGGATAATTAGAAATAGGCATTGGTAAACACAGGTAGAGTTTGGATGAGTGGACAGAACGAGTGCTGAGTCTCCAGTCCGTCCTCTCCAGCTGCTACATCTTTATATCGTCTCCCGTCACTCCGAGCACCATGTCTGTCCTTGACTCTTTTTTTTTTTATCATACTTTTCCTCTGCTCTTCTCCTGCCTCCTCCCCTCTCTCCCGTTCTCCCATTGTACCTGTTCTCCTCACTTCTCCGTCACTTTTCTGCCGCACCCAGCCGACTCCCCTTCTCCCTGTTGCTATGACATTAGCTCGCTGTAGCTCAGGCTGGTCTTGAGGGAAGAGAGTATGTAGCTAAGTCTTGCTCTTTTCATTTAATTACTCCTCCCTCACTGCCCCCATCCGGCTTGCTCCCTCCTGTACACCACCACCTTCTCCTCCTCTCATCATAATGTTGTCTTTTTCCCTATACCTGGCGCTGCTACCTGTGTGTGTGTCTCTCTCTCACTTCTGTCTTCTTTCTCAGGGATTTCACATCACGCCCACACGCCTCTTATGAAACATCCTTCAACTACGCCCCTTACCCACCCCCCACCCCACCCACAGTTTCTCCCCCCCTTTGCTACTTGGGTACAAATGTTGCCGTCGTTGTTGCAGCGAACGTACGGCAGTTTGTGCACTGGCCTAGGCGTGACCTTGATCACCACAGCGACGGTGCGCCTCCTCATTATCGCCGGACTGCAGAAAACCGTCGGTAATGAGGGAGCCCAACTGTCCTCTGGGACTCAAAACACACATACCCACACAGATGCCAATGCACTTCGTATTAGCACCCATGCACCTGCTGACACCTGCGCTTATGCAAGAGCTCCTTTTGCACACACACACATACATACACACACACACACGTACACACAGCGCCGCGGTTTGGAGCACATCGCGGTCTCAGGGCCCCCTACTCAGCTGTCGGCCTTACCTTCTGTTTAATGTTTTTTCCCTCTCCCACACACATTCTGCCTCTTCCCCCTCGACACTGCCATGCTCGCTCTGTTCTGCCCACCACCAGACAGACCTCGCGTACCTCGCTGCCCACTGACTCCTCAAAAAGACTCGAGACCTCGTGTCGGCAGTGCGCCTCACACCGCCATTGTGGGAAAATTAATGGAAACGCCCCAGTGTTACAAAAATCTGCCAAATATAGCAACTTAGAGGCTTTGCGCAGGACTTTTAGGGCTGTTTATCTTTTGGGTTTGTTTGATGCTCTGAGTGACAAATGGCCGGTGTTATCATAAGCTATATATATATGTTTGTTGTTGGTATATAAAACGTAGTGTCAGTCACAATAATACAGTTTCATACTCTATGGGTATAAAACACTCTTAATCCCATGTAGACAATAGAAGTTCTGTCCTAGATAAAGATCATTTTAACATTTTGAAACTATTTAACAAAATGTTCAACTTTGTGCTGTGATTTGTGAGTAGCATTAAAATAGTATGTATAGTTTGGGTAGTTTCAGTGTTGATTATCTGGGTAATAATCATTTTTAAGCACTACTTCAAACTTTAAATATGACTTATCCTTTCTCTGTGCTCATAATGGACACTGAATCAGACACTTACTGTAAAGTTCTTGTGTACATTCTCTAGATGTGTTTGAGCTTGCATTGCAGAGAAATCACGTTACATGGTCAACTACAATAATCGGATAACCCCTATATTTATAAGTCGCTTATAAGGACTATAAGTTGCACCTTTTTTCAACGTTTTGGCCGGGGTGCGACTTATACTCTAGATCGACTTATATGTGATATTATTCGTTATTTTCACACCAGCAACCGCATGTCATATGTTGATTATTTTCACATTGACAACCGCAAGAGGGCGCTCTCGGCTCTAAGCGACACAGAAGAAGAATCAGCTCTTCCTCTACCTCCAGAGTTTGCAGAATTGTTTAGAAGTGACACCGAGGAAGAAGAATTCAATGGATTTAGTGATTTGGGGTAAAACTGATGCTTTGGTAAACTTGTTATCATGTTCTTTACGCTATAGTTATCAGAATAACTGTTAATATGTTACGTTAACATACCAGACACAGTTCGTTGTCTGTGTGTCATGTAGCTGAAGGTGTTACGTTAGCATACGTACACCTATTCATCATGTTCTCTAATCTGTTATTATTTTAAATTGCATTTCAAGATGAAATGTCTGTTCTTGGTCTTGGAGTTTATCAAATAAATTTCCCCAAAAACGTATACGACTTATACTCCAGTGCGACTTATATATGTTTTTTTCTTCTCTATTATGCATTTTTTGGCTGGTGCAACTTATTTATCCTTTTTTGCATATATTTTCTTGTCAATTCTTGTCAAGAAATCAGATCACTCACATCAGATGAAACTGTTTACATGGCATTTCAATAATCTGAGAACTCCAGAAATCTGATTTTTTTTCGATGTGCATCTAAACATAGTCACTGTGACATGTGGTACTTACCTTTGGCATCTTGTGCTTTGTGCACTAAGTTCTGAATAAAAACACCATATGAATAGTCAAAATATGTGCCTTATTGTCACAAAATGACTGTAGCTTTATTGCCAATAATATGATGTAATTTAAGCACTAGAGCATGACATAAGCCTGTCCTCGAGATTCTCCTGCTAAAGTAATAACAAAGAACTATTGAAAACACTTCTTTGAGACATAAAGTACTTCTCCAGGGCAACACTCGTGACACTGATTGGTTTGGTTAAAAACCTGAAGAGAATTTTCCAACATGTTTAATAGACATTGATAGTTTCTGGATTAGCTCACAACATAGAAGCTAATGAAAGACAGACATTCAAACTGTGATCTGTGTTCCAGGCGTTTGAGCCTGACATCAGCGCTGAGGTGCCCAGTTTGGCCTGTGTCTGCGCTCTCCTCAAAAACACTACCACAGGGACTGTGCCTTCTATATACTATATACTATATATATATATATATATATATATATATATATATATATATATATATATATATATATATATATATAGTGGGCACAAGTATATAGTATATATATATAGTATAGTATTTACTATATATATAGTATAGTATATATAAAGGATGAATGAATGGAAGGGAAACACAGTTGGATGTAATGTAAAGTAATTGTATGTCCAAGTGCTGCCCTGGCACATGTAACAGTATTCACCGCTCCTTCAGTGCTCCTGCTTTGCTACGACAGGGCAAGAGCTTATTCAAAGTCATTGTGGACTGTGGAGTTTCAGTTTCTCATTTACTGCTGTAAGTGAGCGTGCTCGGATAAAGAGATGTGCGAATGGAAAGTAAAGGTGTAAAAATATGAGACAGAGGGGATATGGAAATCAACAAACGGTGTAGCAACAATATGCATTTGTTTTCATAATATTAGAGGAAGGTGCACAAAGAGACATGCACTTTTAAATGACACTTCTGTGAGATAAGTGTTTACTTATTTGGTTTACACTTAATTAGTGATTAAGTGTAAATGGTGGCTTGATATCTGTAGCCCACTGCATATAACTTATTTTGGTGGATGTTTTGATTTTGACCCTCTTTTTAAATCTTGATTGATGAATCCTGTTTTGCACCTTTGCTTTTGTACAGTATTCATCATTTGAACTGACTTCATTTTCTTTCAGTGATTTGAATGTGTTAATTTTGTGTTAAAGGTCAGTTAGACATAACTGCTTAAAAAAAAGTATACCGGTGTATATATATATATATCTTTAACTTAATATGTCTCTAAGTGGAAACTGTTAGTAAAAGTTTCAGAATCATTGAAAGGTATAATTGTAATAAAAGTCATACTAAGTAAATAACACTGCTATGAGTTTTTCCCATTGCTGCTATTACAAGCCTAAATAATCAGCAGAGCATCGCCTGATCATAGTCTCCTCTGGGACCTGGGCTGGAGCCTGTGGGACGGTCAGAAGGCTGGAGAGCACCGGCCAACACCCAATTAAATCCAGTGTCTGATTGGCTAATGCCTCTTGAGTGAATGCAATCTCATTGGCCATCGCATGGAGCAGTCAGCGGCGCGTGGAGCAGGTGAGGGGAGGGTCCCGGCTCAGCGCTGTTGCTAGGTTACAGGTGTACCCAATAGATGTGGAGATAGGGAGATGGAGTAGAGATAAAGATGGGGATGGGTGTGGATGCGAGCGTCGTGGACGTGTTATGTGATTGTCAGCTGCAGCAGGGAGGAGTCCAGCTCTGAGGGTCAGCAGGGCCGCACACAGAAGGAAACAGAGCTACATCGAGCCAAAGAGACCAACTCAGACAAAAGTGGATTTATACATACATGATTCTACTTTTGAAGGCTCTAACGTAATGTAAGCATTGACCAGTGGTTCTACAAAATGTTGTAATGGAAGACTGATAGAACGAGAACTTTCAAGATGAAGACAGCAGTCATTCCTGTTTTCTCTTAAATGTGTCCTTCTGTTCGTCATGGTTTAGTCACAGGCTGGTAATAGTCCTGGTTTAGTCCAGTCTGTCGCTTGGTCCAGGTTTGGTTTATTTTAGCAGTGTAAAGTTTAGACACAATGGTTTGAATGAAGCAGTCATGTCTGCCACACGTGTCCCTGTTCCAGGGACATGTGTCCCTGGAACACATGTACATAGTGTTGGATGTGCCTAAATGCCACGCGCTCACAGGTTTTAATTATGACGGCCTTGTTCCCTGAGCTGAGCTTGTTGTGTGTAATTCATTTGGGTGCTGTTGTATTAATCACACACTGCTTCAGACAGAGCTGCTGCTGATAACAGCTGTTCCGCTGCACTTAGATTGCAATAATAGAGCGGTCAGTTGCCACTAATCGTGGTCATTTATCAATCTGCAGAACACACACACAGTGGGCTGATCGATGCGCCGACCCGGCCCAAACAGGGATTGATGGGTGTTTGGCTGACTTCAGTGCCGGCTGTGTCTGGACTGGGACCACAGCAGTGCCACAGGAGCAGAAGAAGGCAAAATATTAACCTCAAACCCTTTACAATGTGTTCATCAGTTCGACAAGGTTATGATAACTAAACTTATTAATAATGATTTAATAAAGATTATACTTTTGCTCATACAAGACTAAACAAAAGGGTTATCAATGTAACTGTAGCCCAAATAATAAGGATTCCATTGAAAAATGCAGTTTACACCTTGGAGCTTCTGCTCTTTAAATTAGGCATCACTGTTGTTTGTCAGCCAGTGTTTCCTTCCTCTAACCTGGAGGGTTAGATATCCATTATATTCCGTTCATGTTGGAAGTTTTGTTGAAAATGAACTTTTTCTTGAGAAGTGAGACAAGCCAGTGCAGATGTAAGGCTTCTCATTACAGTCATAATCCTTTGTAATGCATCTCTTATAGTGTGCACCTGTGTGAATATTCCTTCATTTACATTTGGTAAAATTGGGATTTATGAGGCTTAGACAAACACACTGCCTTAAAGGCATGCACTTCCTAAGAGAACGCCCTCGGTGCACTGCCCTGAAGCCTGTTAGCACAGCTCCTCACAATCGAGCTTTGGCTCTGTCAGAAAATGTAACACAACATTAACCCTTCTGTGGGCACAGTCTGACTCAAAACTTTCTCTTCATTCAGTAATAATTCACTACCTCTCTGGTTTAAAGGATTAGTCACTGTCCACCAATGCTCGCTCAATGCAGTAATGTCAGCAGTCATCGTCCAAGTTAAGACAGTAGACTCTAATACTGTTAAAGGCACTGTACCTGCTAACGTGTAAACTAACCTAATGCCTTCCCAGCATTCAAATTATGTTATATTATAAGCCATTTCCACAACTGTCTGAGGCCAGATAAAGTCTTGGTAAAGCTAACAAACATTAGCACTATAGACGTGCGCTCTATAAGTAGCTGCAGAGAAAGCACTGCGGTCTCATTTTCACCTGAATTGTGAAAAATGTAATGTTTTATCAATATATCTGTTCTGGGTCAAAACAGATTTAACTTCATTACAGGCTCTTTAATAAGCACGTAAACATACTGTGTGAAAGTAATGTTTGCGTTCAACTATCTGACATCCTTCGTTCTTTGACACTGTTGAAGGTTTGAGTTCCTCTGTTTGCATCTTGCTGCTGGACGTAGAGCACCAGGAGCCTGTGTCTCAGGGAAATAAAAGCACAGGAACAGTGAGAGACAGTGAGGGACAGTGAGGGACAGTGAGGGACAGTGAGGAACAGTGAAGGACAGTGAGGGACAGTGAGGGACAGTGAGAAACAGTGAGGAACAGTGAGAGACAGTGAGGGACAGTGAGGGACAGTGAGAAACAGTGAGGGACAGTGAGGGACAGTGAGGGACAGTGAGGGACAGTGAGGGACAGTGAGAAACAGTGAGGAACAGTGAGAGACAGTGAGGGACAGTGAGGGACAGTGAGGGACAGTGAGAAACAGTGAGGGACAGTGAGGGACAGTGAGGGACAGTGAGGGACAGTGAGGAACAGTGAGGGACAGTGAGGGACAGTGAGGGACAGTGAGGGACAGTGAGGAACAGTGAGGGACAGTGAGGGACAGTGAGAAACAGTGAGGAACAGTGAGGGACAGTGAGGGACAGTGAGAAACAGTGAGGGACAGTGAGGAACAGTGAGAAACAGTGAGAAACAGTGAGAGACAGTGAGGGACAGTGAGGGACAGTGAGGAACAGTGAGGAACAGTGAGGGACAGTGAGAGACAGTGAGAGACAGTGAGGAACAGTGAGGGACAGTGAGGGACAGTGAGGGACAGTGAGGGACAGTGAGGGACAGTGAGGGACAGTGAGAGACAGTGAGGAACAGTGAGGGACAGTGAGGAACAGTGAGGAACAGTGAGGGACAGTGAGGGAAAGTGAGGGACAGTGAGAGACAGTGAGGGACAGTGAGAGACAGTGAGGAACAGTGAGAGACAGTGAGGGACAGTGAGGAACAGTGAAGGACAGTGAGGGACAGTGAGAAACAGTGAGGGACAGTGAGGGACAGTGAGAAACAGTGAGAGACAGTGAGGGACAGTGAGGGACAGTGAGGGACAGTGAGAAACAGTGAGGGACAGTGAGGGACAGTGAGGGACAGTGAGGAACAGTGAGGGACAGTGAGGGACAGTGAGGGACAGTGAGGGACAGTGAGGAACAGTGAGGGACAGTGAGGGACAGTGAGAAACAGTGAGGAACAGTGAGGGACAGTGAGGGACAGTGAGAAACAGTGAGGGACAGTGAGGAACAGTGAGAAACAGTGAGAAACAGTGAGAGACAGTGAGGGACAGTGAGGGACAGTGAGGAACAGTGAGGAACAGTGAGGGACAGTGAGAGACAGTGAGAGACAGTGAGGAACAGTGAGGGACAGTGAGGGACAGTGAGAGACAGTGAGGGACAGTGAGGAACAGTGAGGGACAGTGAGGAACAGTGAGGAACAGTGAGGGACAGTGAGGGAAAGTGAGGGACAGTGAGAGACAGTGAGGGACAGTGAGAGACAGTGAGGAACAGTGAGAGACAGTGAGGGACAGTGAGGAACAGTGAAGGACAGTGAGGGACAGTGAGAAACAGTGAGGGACAGTGAGGGACAGTGAGGAACAGTGAGGGACAGTGAGAGACAGTGAGGGACAGTGAGGGACAGTGAGGAACAGTGAGAGACAGTGAGGGACAGTGAGGGACAGTGAGGAACAGTGAGGGACAGTGAGAGACAGTGAGGGACAGTGAGGGACAGTGAGGAACAGTGAGAGACAGTGAGGGACAGTGAGGGACAGTGAGAGACAGTGAGGGACAGTGAGGGACAGTGAGCGACAGTGAGGGACAGTGAGGGACAGTGAGCGACAGTGAGGGACAGTGAGGGACAGTGAGGGACAGTGAGGGACAGTGAGAAACAGTGAGAAAGAGTGAGGGACAGTGAGGGACAGTGAGCGACAGTGAGAGACAGTGAGAGACAGTGAGGGACAGTGAGGGACAGTGAGGAACAGTGAGAGACAGTGAGGGACAGTGAGGGACAGTGAGGGACAGTGAGCGACAGTGAGAGACAGTGAGAAACAGTGAGAAACAGTGAGCGACAGTGAGAGACAGTGAGCGACAGTGAGGGACAGTGAGGGACAGTGAGGGACAGTGAGGGACAGTGAGGGACAGTGAGCGACAGTGAGGGACAGTGAGGGACAGTGAGGGACAGTGAGGGACAGTGAGGGACAGTGAGGGACTGTGAGCGACAGTGAGGAACAGTGAGAAACAGTGAGGGACAGTGTGTGAGCTGTCTGTGGTGAGGACATGTCCCTGAGTGTTTCTGCCCTGAACCAAACTTTCCACACATTTGTGGTCAGGGCAGGTTTGTTTATGTTGGAAAAGGCTCTGAACTGTTTTACCAGTGGCTCATGCGTCTTTGACTGGTCCTTTTTTAACACAGAAGTAGCTTGTGAAATTTACATGGAAACGTTCAAACGGCGGGGCAGAAATTGAGAGCAGAATTTGACAACTGTAGAGTAAAATCAACAATTAATGATTGAGGATGAGACGAATCTGTTTGATGTTGAACTTGAACTATAGAGAGAATAAAGTAGTGTATCTGTTTATTAATATATGTCTCCTCTTTTCCTCTCAGCTGTTGTTAACCTCCATTTCAGTTTGACTTTAGTGTGTGGGGGACAAAATACCAGAATACCGATATCTGGTGATATCAATATCGCAGGCAATATGCAATATGTTGGGGCAGTGCTGTCATTTTAGTGCTTTTTTGGAATCTGTATAAAGTTATAATTATCCATCTGTTTATTTAACGTTTATTTATTCAGTAATTCAACAGGTTGTATTTCGATTGATGTATTAATAGGATTCTGTTCACATTTTTAAACGTGTTCAAGACAATTGACAAAATGACTAAAATAGGCTAAAGGAACAGACAAACTAAGAAAGTAATCACATGTACAGTAATACAGAACACGCTTGGATCCAAACGCTGAAGTAAGACAAGATATTTAGTTGGTTTTGAAGGAAATTAAGGTACTTAAAATAGCAGCGATTTTAAGTACCATTCAATTGTGATGAATCTTGCAGCTCTACTTCAGAAAGCCTGTGTTTAACCTTTGTCTTTTTAATTGTGAGGTTCAGAGCCAAAGAGAGACTTTGGAAGAATAAATTTGACATTTGTTTGTGTCAAATAGCAGTGATTTTGAGTCTTGTTTGTGCTCATGACATTTAGCTTTTAGTTAAAAAAAAAAAATGCAATTGATTGAAAAAAAAGTAGTTAATTTAATGGCTTTTTGCCCACAGATCTAGACCCTGTGGTTCCCAGACACAGTAGAAATGCAGAACTAACACGGTCTAACTTCACAATTTGCAGATTCTGTGCGGCAGCGAGAAGCAGGGAGACAAGGACACAGCTGACGTGCGTGTGTGCGGGAGCGGACTGTATCTTTTATTGGGAGTGACCATTTTAGAGACCACTCAGTGTAATGAGCAGAGCGCTGTGGTGAGCCTGGGCCTGAATTGCTAAGTCATCTGCAGCTTAAATCACACTGGCATTTGGCTCCAGTGAGCACATGCACATGCACATCAATACACAACATGACATGATCCGTTTGGGTGGATTTTGTAGCTGCTCCAGAGACTGTATTTGTTACGATGATATTTAATGTTAATGAGACACTCCTCACCAGGCTGCAGGTTATCACTAAAACATCAGTTCACTATTCCTACGAAAATGTACAATATTTATCAAATCTTTTCATTCTGTCAGCTCAAAGTACACGTTAGAAGTCAGTCATTTCACTTTTTGTATTATTTATGTCCCAAGACTGAATTTGAAAGACTTGAAATGGCAATACAATATTGAACATATTCCAAGATGCTTTTATATGTAAATAATAGTTACTTTATCTCTTTATTCCACCTTGTGAAGTCAGTGTAATCCCTCATTTGTCCAGGAGTGGTCCATACTAGGACAAGTTTCAGAAGAAGTTGTCTGGACAATGTTTTAAAAAATCAAGATGTTCTGACTTCCATTCGAAAGTCATTTTCAATCTGATTTGGTCTGAAAGTTGACTGAATTAGGTAACTGGTTGAGATTTGTAAATTGCCTGAACTATACTTTGAAATGCTGATGGGCATTTCTGTCAATCCAACTTTTTAGCTGTTAAATTATTGTTTTTTTGTCATGGGAAGCAACTTGTGCAGGTGTCAGGGCACCGTCTGTACATGGACATCATTTGATTTAAGATCATCATTTGATTTAAGATTAGGCCTGTCAAAATAATTACTTTTTCTTTGTACTAGTAGGTACTTTTTTTTTGTCTACGGAGCGGTAGATGGTTGAATAAGTAACTTCACTCAATAAGACTTATGCAGTGCATGTTTTTTTAAATAATATTGTACATTTAGCATATTTTATGACTTTTTATTGTGACAAGCCTCTTTAAGATGCTATTTTTCCCAACTCCATTTCTACAAATCCCACATTACATTGTGACACCCAAAAAATACATTTTGCTCACCCAATTTGGATTTCATAAACTAGGCCTTTAAAGAATTAGTTTAATGTAAATGATTGTATTTATTCCACTCATCCCGTCTGTCCCACATTAACATAATTACTGATCACTTCGCTCTATAATTGAATTCGGTGAATGAAATCGGATTAATTGTTTTAAATGAACACGATTCCTATAAATCCATCCCCTCCTTTGACGACATCGTGATGCATTTCCAGAGGTTATAAACATCTTTGCGTGTTTTAAATAACTTTCCTTTCAGCCCTAAATATTAATCCGCTTTAGCCGTATTAATCCTTACGCCAAAACTTGGCTGTGCGCATAGCTCGGTGGGAGCGTAAAGGTACAATTTACCGCTCATGCGATTAAATAAAACACTATTAATATTTCCAGTGACGTCCCCTGTGCTCCTAATCTCTCCTCTCTAAACGTGTGTCTAATTTCACAAATCTGGCTTACTTACTATTGTGCGCAGCTGATTCGCTGTAGTGACTCAAAGGGTGAATGAATGGAAGGGAAACACAGTTGGAGTGAGTCACTATCAAAGCTATATTTGTGCATGTGGTGTGCGCAGTTAGCCCGCAGTGGCCCGGGATCGCGGCCCAGATCAAATACAGGAGTAGTGACACCACATCAAACGCACACACCCGGTTTGACTTTGATCCGCACCACAACATCCGCCGCGCTGCTCCAACCCCTCTCCTTTCCCCTCCTATAGGACACTTAAACCAGACTCAAGTTACCCCTCTCAGCGCTGCAGAATAGAGTGCATTGTGCGTTCAAAGGCGGAGGAGCATCCCTTAGTAACCGGACACTGGAGCGGTGTGCACGGTCCCATTTTGGAGCCAGCTGATGTGGGAGGAGGCCAGAGCTGTGGTTAGTGTCATGATCTGAACAGTTGTGACCGTAATAATAACGTGCTGCTCTGGATGATAGCGGCTCTATTTTACTCCTGTGTTTGTGTTTGTCAGATGGGACTTTGATCACAGGCTGCAGAGATATTTAAGGTTTACTCAAGGTAACTCTCCACGTGTCCCAAAGCAAAGTCAGCCATCATTTTGAGAGGTATAATTTGACCAAAACTCTGCTTTTGAACTATTTACATTTGAACTTCTCTCCTCTCGGGGTCTCCCGATGTTTCCATTGTAAACAGTAGTGAAACAGAACTATTTCCTCTTAAACTCTTTGCGGCGGTCCACGTGAGAGTTTATAAGCGCTTTCTACAATTATAATTAGTCTACAACTATATGCAAAGAGCACACAATTGGACACATTTTTACCTGAATATATTCTTTTACAATATATTTGTATCAGGCCTTGTCATTTATATGAGCTTGGGAAGCACAGTAACCCTAGATGAACCTGACAACTTAATTGACACTTCTAGATCAAGATACAATTTCAGATATTTAACAGCTTCAGTAGTAATATGCTCAGTGTCTCAAAATTCTTTGTTATAGTAATGATAAATAAATAGTTACAGGATTTGCTAAATTATTTCGTCGTCCATTTTGTCCAGGAAGTAAAACCATTTAAATCCCAAAGTTTGTCTTGAGTTTGTCATGATTTCATTCAAACTCCCTGTGTATTGTCTATTTTCTTACAAATTCATTATACAGGACAACATTTACTAAACATTACTCATGCACATGTGTTCTGGGACTGAACGATCATACAACGGAAATAAGAGACGATTTGCACGCTCTCATAAAGGACAGCATCATTACTGCTTAATGCACCAGGCGCGGCCATGTATTGTGCTATTAAAAAGCAATTGAACAGGTGGTCTTCCTATCCACTCCACCATGTGGTTAACAATAACTGCTTCAGTGTATCCAGATGAGAGCAGATCCCTGTTAAGTCCCTGAACCACGTCTCTGCTGCTGTAATTCCTTTGCCCTGCGATGTACAAATCTGTAGCAATCAGCCGACATGATAAAAAAAGCAGAAAGCAGCTGCGTCTCATAAGGGAAAGAGGGCTAATAATTTTCATTCTTACGTCAAACTTAATAAAACGTTTTCACTCTGCAGCACCCAAAGGAGCCCAATGAATTTAGCGTAATAAGAGAACAAATGTAGCGAGACAAAACTACAGCGGTCCCAGGACAGAATCAGCCTTCACAACGAGCCAGGGCCACCATGATGCCTCTGCCGCTCCAAAACGCTGTGTGGCGTTCAAGCTGGGGAAATTACACGTAGTAATGGGCTCTGTGCACAACGGCGCACGCCTCGCTCACTCTTATCAGGACTAGTTCCGCTCCTATTACGTATTTATATGGGTTTTTTGCTGTGTTGTGCAAAAATGAATAAATACTTTGTAATCACACAGTGGAAAGTGAGTGGATATCACTGACAACATGATGAAGGACACACATCATGCAATATATAACATTTAGAGATTTCCTCATCAGAAACATGGAGCTATATATACATATAGCTTCCTGTATAGAACTCTCTCTCTGAGCGTCAAAAACACTCACTGCAGCGAATAGATGAGGCCCAAAGTTCATTTCTGGCGTGGGACATGAAGTGGTTTTGTTTTTTGTAAACATTTTTGTTCTAATAAATTAGATGCCAAAGTAAAGGTACTCAGGGTCATGTTTAAAGGCTAATAACAATACAAATAATGACTAATATTTGCCCTTTAAAGCCTCTCTTTCCTGGAGGTCTTAGCCCATTGACTTTAGAGTTACAAATTGTTCAAATCCACAGGACATATCTTAATTTCCTTAGTTATCTATTACAGCAGTTCTCAAAGCGCTCACACCAAGAACCAACAAGATAATATTTGACTTTTCTAGAACCATCAGATAAACCCAGACTATATCAGGCCTAAATCCGGGTTAAACACAGTCCAAAATGAGAATAAACACATGGATAAGGTCATTCTAAATAATGATTAACCCAAAAGAAGGACAAATACTTTAATAAATGTGTATCTAGGGCCCCCGTACAGAAAATCAGTAATGTTATAAAATTACAGTGATTTCTATTCAATGTATCACACACTTCTTTGACACTCGGAATGTTAGTATTTGACCTATCAGACCAGACCAGTTGTGCATTCAGATGAAGCCGAGTCAGCTTCTTTCAGAATATCTAATTTGTGTTGTACGTTTGCCTAATGCTGAGTAGATTTGCAGATTTGTTTCACCGGACATACCCTCTGTCTCGCTTTGACTTTCTTATTCGACACGCATTGGTCTTTCGATGGTGAATTTGAATGGAACTCTTTTGATCTGGACATAGTGTTTGGACAAGGCCGGCTGTAATCCCCTGGACGAGGACTTGGAGATGAAGACACCGCTCCTCACCAGACACTTTGATGCTTTATTCAGTTCATTTTTTTGTTCAAAGAAGTCCAGTAGTGTCTCTCCTCACACCTCTCTCCGTTTTGATCGATACTGCTCCGTCTCATAAGTCCCACATGTCATTTTTCTCTTTTTTCCCCTTCTTTGACACAGCTCTCCTCCTCTTCCGCACTGCTTGGTATTCTAGAGCGGGAACACATGCACCATGAGATCCATCAGCTGCGATCGGGATGCCACACCACGGCTCTGGGAAATGATGGGGGGAGGGGGGTTATATCGGGGGGGGGCAGGTCAGAGGCTCCTTTGGCGGATGGACGAGACAAAGGACTGTGGTCCTTTTTATTACTGACCGGAAACTTTTCATATACATGGTTTTTACTCCCAAATCTGTTCCCGCAAGAGTTTTAAGTGCCATGGTTCTTTTAGAGGACATGAGTCTTCACTTTAAGGAGACATATTGCACAAAATTGGCATTTAAGAGCTTTTAACTATGTTATCATTGTTTTCTTTTCTCATTTATCCACTCAAAGTTGTATTTTCAAACTTCCTATAAGTGATCTGTTCTTTTCCTCTGTATCTATCTGCGTTGCAACAATGACATTTCCCCATGTGTGGACAATAAAGGATTATCTTATCTTATCTTATCTTATTTTGAGTGATTCCTGCATGTTTGAGTAATCTCTATTCTCCTGCAATAAGAGGATGCTCAGAAAATTCCTGTTTTCCCTTACTCCCTGACACGCCCACTGTGCTTTGCTTTTCTGCCATTTATGTTCTTCTTTTACTGTTCCTTTTAAAATTCAAATCTCAATTGGTTATGCACACAGGCATATTTTGGCATTCCTGAAAGTCTGCTGCTGACTAGCGTCATCTCAGACTAGCGTCAGGCCTGGCACGCAGCACTTTTATGTGCTGATGTTTGGAATAACATTGTACTTGAAATGTCCCACATATAACGATCCACGAGTGATTGTAACTATTCTAAACAAAAGCATAATGTTAATTTGTTTTCTGCCGCTTGTTCCTGTCAATGGTCACGGGCAAAAGCATAATAGGTCGTGATTTTATCTCTGTTACCAAAAATGTTGTCCGATAATCAAATTTCTAATTTCATATTTTTTTTTCAAGAAATAATGCCATACCTGATTTATGGCATTATTAATAGCATTACGTTTAAAATCTCTCTCTAAAATCTCAGAAAAAATAAAGCTTAAGAATCCATGTATACTTTGTCTTATCACAACCCACAAGAAAGAAAAGAAAAAAACATTTTTTATTCTTAGTTTTTTCTTTGTAAAACAAGAGAAGTTGTACCTCATTTATTTCATCTGATTTAACAGATGCTACCAGAACTCTTCCTAACAAAGCCATTTACATTTCAAGCTGTTCCTTCCCTTATAGCTACAACGGACGTGTCAACCATTGTCTAATGAAGCCACACAATATATTTTTAAATCAAATGATCAATGAAGTAAATGTGTCCTTAATCATTGATTGACCATAGATAGTATCCACTTTAAAAGATGGTTTATGGCATATGTATCTTTATATATTTGCATGATGTGATGTTTTTTCTGCACGTTGAGCTGCAGCGCTCTGGGCTCTGCTCAGTCACAATAATCCAAACATACAGTCTCTTCTCTGTCTCACAGGAGCCGGCAATCTGGCCATGTCTATCACTTTTATCAGCTCATAAAGCACATTTATCTGCCCTGTAGCTTAAAGAGCATATTTATTACTCATACAGACATTATAGTGTGATCGAAAGAGCTGTTAGAAGCCAGTCATTGTTCCCTTGAGTGAGATATCGAACTCTTTCAGCAAAATTCAAGTCAAGACGTGGCTTTTTATATTCTCCATCATAAGCATTCACACATCTTTACTTTAAGAAATATACTCATCACAGCAAACCTATTTTTCATCAGTGAAACTGTGTTGACTTCCTTTAATTGCATTGGTATGCATCATTTCTGAGTCAAGGGCATTGATCCTACTCCGTTGAAATAACTGAATGATAGAAAGAGAAGAATCATACAGACTTATTCAGATTAAGGCGGGACGCAAACAATAATATTAATTTAATGAAGGAGACTTTTAGTTTAGTTCAGTCAGTAGGATGTACTAACACAGGATTGACCTCTCCATTAAAAAGCTACACTGACTCACAGTTTGATGAATAATGATAGTAATAAATTATAAAAAGTTAATAATTGCATATTAGGTGCAGGCGATAGTGGTCAAAATGGACATCATGTTATGTTCTTGCAGTATTCCGATAACAAATATTATGTCAGTACTTCAGAAATGTGTTGAAACATGTCTTTAAAGTGTTAGTTCAGGTTCATTTTTCAGACAAATGTGAAATGTCTGTAAAATTAATCACATCGCATTGTGTGTGGCATTGTGTGTGGCATTGTGTGTGGCATTGTGTGTGGCATTGTGTGTGGCATTGTGTGTGGCATTGTGTGTGGCATTGTGTGTGGCATTGTGTGTGGCATTGTGTGTGGCATTGTGTGTGGCATTGTGTGTGGCATTGTGTGTGGCATTGTGTGTGGCATTGTGTGTGGCATTGTGTGTGGCATTGTGTGTGGCATTGTGTGTGGCATTGTGTGTGGCATTGTGTGTAGTATTGTGTGTGGCATTGTGTGTGGCATTGTGTGTGGCATTGTGTGTGGCATTGTGTGTGGCATTGTGTGTGGCATTGTGTGTGGCATTGTGTGTGGCATTGTGTGTGGCATTGTGTGTAGTATTGTGTGTGGCATTGTGTGTGGCATTGTGTGTGGCATTGTGTGTGGCATTGTGTGTGGCATTGTGTGTGGCATTGTGTGTAGTATTGTGTGTAGTATTGTGTGTGGCATTGTGTGTAGTATTGTGTGTAGTATTGTGTGTGGCATTGTGTGTAGTATTGTGTGTAGTATTGTGTGTGGCATTGTGTGTAGTATTGTGTGTGGCATTGTGTGTGGCATTGTGTGTGGCATTGTGTGTGGCATTGTGTGTGGCATTGTGTGTGGCATTGTGTGTGGCATTGTGTGTGGCATTGTGTGTAGTATTGTGTGTAGTATTGTGTGTGGCATTGTGTGTAGTATTGTGTGTGGCATTGTGTGTGGCATTGTGTGTGGCATTGTGTGTAGTATTGTGTGTAGTATTGTGTGTGGCATTGTGTGAAGTATTGTGTGTGGCATTGTGTGTGGCATTGTGTGTAGTATTGTGTGTGGCATTGTGTGTGGCATTGTGTGTGGCATTGTGTGTGGCATTGTGTGTAGTATTGTGTGTGGCATTGTGTGTGGCATTGTGTGTGGCATTGTGTGTGGCATTGTGTGTAGTATTGTGTGTGGCATTGTGTGTGGCATTGTGTGTGGCATTGTGTGTAGTATTGTGTGTAGTATTGTGTGTTGTATTGTGTGTAGTATTGTGTGTAGTATTGTGTGTAGTATTGTGTGTGGCATTGTGTGTAGTATTGTGTGTAGTATTGTGTGTGGCATTGTGTGTGGCATTGTGTGTAGTATTGTGTGTGGCATTGTGTGTGGCATTGTGTGTAGTATTGTGTGTGGCATTGTGTGTGGCATTGTGTGTAGTATTGTGTGTGGCATTGTGTGTGGCATTGTGTGTAGTGTTGTGTGTGGCATTGTGTGTGGCATTGTGTGTAGTATTGTGTGTGGCATTGTGTGTGGCATTGTGTGTGGCATTGTGTGTAGTATTGTGTGTGGCATTGTGTGTGGCATTGTGTGTAGTATTGTGTGTGGCATTGTGTGTGGCATTGTGTGTGGCATTGTGTGTAGTATTGTGTGTGGCATTGTGTGTGGCATTGTGTGTAGTATTGTGTGTGGCATTGTGTGTGGCATTGTGTGTAGTATTGTGTGTGGCATTGTGTGTGGCATTGTGTGTAGTATTGTGTGTGGCATTGTGTGTGGCATTGTGTGTAGTATTGTGTGTGGCATTGTGTGTGGCATTGTGTGTAGTATTGTGTGTGGCATTGTGTGTGGCATTGTGTGTAGTATTGTGTGTAGTATTGTGTGTGGCATTGTGTGTGGCATTGTGTGTAGTATTGTGTGTGGCATTGTGTGTGGCATTGTGTGTAGTATTGTGTGTGGCATTGTGTGTGGCATTGTGTGTGGCATTGTGTGTAGTATTGTGTGTGGCATTGTGTGTGGCATTGTGTGTGGCATTGTGTGTGGCATTGTGTGTGGCATTGTGTGTAGTATTGTGTGTGGCATTGTGTGTGGCATTGTGTGTGGCATTGTGTGTAGTATTGTGTGTGGCATTGTGTGTGGCATTGTGTGTAGTATTGTGTGTGGCATTGTGTGTGGCATTGTGTGTAGTATTGTGTGTGGCATTGTGTGTGGCATTGTGTGTAGTATTGTGTGTAGTATTGTGTGTGGCATTGTGTGTGGCATTGTGTGTAGTATTGTGTGTGGCATTGTGTGTGGCATTGTGTGTAGTATTGTGTGTGGCATTGTGTGTAGTATTGTGTGTGGCATTGTGTGAGGCATTGTGTGTGGCATTGTGTGTGGCATTGTGTGTGGCATTGTGTGTAGTATTGTGTGTGGCATTGTGTGTGGCACTGTGTGTAGTATTGTGTGTGACATTGTGTGTGGCATTGTGTGTGGCATTGTGTGTAGTATTGTGTGTGGCATTGTGTGTGGCATTGTGTGTAGTATTGTGTGTGGCATTGTGTGTGGCATTGTGTGTGGCATTGTGTGTAGTATTGTGTGTGGCATTGTGTGTGGCATTGTGTGTGGCATTGTGTGTGGCATTGTGTGTGGCATTGTGTGTGGCATTGTGTGTGGCATTGTGTGTAGTATTGTGTGTAGTATTGTGTGTGGCATTGTGTGTGGCATTGTGTGTAGTATTGTGTGTAGTATTGTGTGTGGCATTGTGTGTGGCATTGTGTGTAGTATTGTGTGTGGCATTGTGTGTGGCATTGTGTGTAGTATTGTGTGTGGCATTGTGTGTGGCATTGTGGGTGGCATTGTGTGTGGCATTGTGGGCGGTATTGTGTGTGGCATTGTGTGTAGTATTGTGTGTGGCATTGTGTGTGGCATTGTGTGTAGTATTGTGTGTGGCATTGTGTGTGGCATTGTGTGTGGCATTGTGTGTGGCATTGTGTGTGGCATTGTGTGTAGTATTGTGTGTGGCATTGTGTGTAGTATTGTGTGTGGCATTGTGTGTGGCATTGTGGGTGGCATTGTGTGTGGCATTGTGGGCGGTATTGTGTGTGGCATTGTGTGTAGTATTGTGTGTGGCATTGTGTGTGGCATTGTGTGTGGCATTGTGTGTGGCATTGTGTGTGGCATTGTGTGTAGTATTGTGTGTGGCATTGTGTGTAGTATTGTGTGTAGTATCGTGTGGAGTTGTGCACTTGAGGAGCCAAGTGTCTCTCAGGTCCCCGGAGGGTTCACTGTCGTCCCTGTTCCTTCAAAATGTCTCCAGACACAGCAGCCGAGGTGGAGAACGCAATACATGTGTTTGTAGGAGCAGCTGGTGATGTTATCAATATCTTGATATATGTCGATTATCAGATTCTATTTTTTACTTTCATAAGGGCTGAAACAAGTTAATCAATTAAGCGCAACTAATTGATTATTGAAATAATTGCCGACGCAAAGCAAGAATTATATAAAAAAGACATGGACCTTTTAGGGCTGTAGTCGACTAAAGAAATTCTTGGTCAACTAAAGAGGAGCTTTATTGACCAATTAGTAGACTAAATGTGGCAAAAGCAAAGTATCTCCTTGTATCAAACACAAAATGCAACAAAAAAAAAAAATTAAATTGAAAAGCACTAGTAAACGGTGTATTTATATGTTATGAAATATAATTTTGGTTAAAGTCATGATTCGCTCCAAAATCTCCAACTAACTCACTCCATATCTTCAAAATAAAATAAGACTTAGCAATTAGGAAAATGATTGTAAGTTGCAGCCCTATTACCATACTAAAAATGACCCTTAAGAGTTGAGGTTCAAAAAGTGAAAGGACTTAACCCCAAATATGCAGAAATATTACTACATTTTATTGCATTACACATTTTAATCAGCTCTAATTTTGCATATCCACAAATCAACAACGTCACCATTCTCATTTAGTTATCTCCACCATTTGACCGAACACATTTTGAGTTCAGATTCCTCTAAACTCTGGCAAAAGCGCTTAAAGTCTAACCGCGCGTTCCGCATGTGTGTTTCAGGCTGGGATGATCCGGACAGAGCAGGAGGAGTTTTACATCGAGCCGTTGGAGAGGGGCGTGGAGGTGGTGCAGGAGGAGGCGGGAGGCCACGGCAGGACGCACGTCGTGTACCGGTCGTCAGCCGTCAGGAAGAAGCCTGTGAGCCGGGGAGCAGCGGACCTCCACTCCAGAGGTCAGTGCTCCGTACACACAAAACACTCACCGCTTTTGTCACGCGACTGTTCTGAATGTGAGCGAAGGGACGAGGCCGATCTTTAAACTTTGTCACGTTACATTTATGACATTGTGTTCGTTGTGTATATGAATATGTTTCGCCGCTCTTCCAAGTCGCTTCTTCAGTTCCTCTCACAGGTTTCTGGTAAGTCACTGCCTTCAAATATCTGTCTGGAGGAGGAGCTAACTTCGCTGACACGCCCTAGTTGTTTACAGGAAGTTAAAGAGTTCAATAAAAGCCACTGAAATACTGTAAAGTTGAAGGTACACCATGTAACATTTCTGGCGGCGTGTCTTTTTGAAGATGTTAACACGTTGCCTGGAGTGGTCCGCATTATGGCATAAACTCATCTTGCATTTAGGCACGTCACAATAAGACAAAATATCACAAGAAACGATACAATTGAATCTACTTTATGCCTCTGAAGCGGTAACCTCAAAGCAGTACAATCCCAGTAAACCCTTTAATAGAAACACAATAAGATCTGCAGGAAAATAACTGAATAAAACAGTAGTTAGTATCATTAATGAATCATATATGTTACTTATTTGATCATATGCTGCTCAAATAGGAATGAGCCCCAAAATATATTCTTCCATCCCTCATTTATTGAACGGTAAGTCGAAAAAGTACTGATACTGTTTATTCAGTAACAGCTGAGTCACAGATCTGACCTGATGCTTGATTAAAGTGAAAATATGTATCTCATTTAGTATTTTTCACTAAATACACGCATGTCCTGTGCGTCGTTGCTGTCAGACGCTGGCGACTGGGTGAGGATTAGTGACATATGCAGATCCACGTGTCGCATCTATTCTCGTGTGATAGAGACACACCGTTTCGAACAATCAGCAGCTGAAACGTGTGTAGTTTTGGTGTAGATGAGTCTGTGAACGTGTCATTTTTACTGCAACATCGCCTGAGCATATACTCTGACTTGTGTTTTTCATATGGATTCAGTTGTTTTCTTTGTGCAGTGTTTTGCTTGATCATATTTTGGGACTGACACAGCGAAGACTTCTGTAGCTGAGTTTTGTATGTGCCGTGTGCGAGCGGTACACGCAAAATGCACACGCTTTTCTCTTCTTTCTTCTTTTTTGTTGTTGCATTGTGCTGTTTGGAGACTGTTTGACCCTATGGCGAGCCCCTTTAAAGAAATAGATTAGCATGAGCACATACAAAACACGAAGTATAAAAGAATATAAAAGATGAGTATTATGGTGTGCGCTCCAGTGGAACACGCAGTACACGTGTGATATTACGGTCAGGCACAAACCTTGTATCCACAAAACCTTCACATTTCTTGGCTCTCTAAAAAATACTGTGTTGGTTTTGTAACTGAATATTGCTTTAACAGAGTTTCTAAGAGCTTTTCATCATGATCTTTCTCGGGTTTCAGTTACTGTACAGAGTTTATGTATTTATGGCCATGGTAAAGTACAATGAAAGGAACTGTTGATCACAAACACCTCCTTTGATCATCAGATTTATTCATCATAAACTGTTGTATATATTCTTGTATTTGCAGCTTGTCTCTATGGAGATGTTATTTGTTTACCTGGAATGTTCCACATATAATCTCCAATGCACAAAGCCACTTTTAAAATATAAATACAGGTAAAGAACAATTGGCTGCTTATTACTGTGAAATGTCACTATAACGACTCTTCTGCAGTTTTGAAGTCAATGGACCAATGAACAAAATAAGGAAAAATAAGGATCTAATTATGATTAAGTGCAAAACTAAGTAACTGATCAGGTGGCGGACCCTCAACCAGAAAAGTTGCATAGTGCATCTTTAACCTTTTGTCACATATGCAGTGAGAAGCAGTGGTTGTTGTATAAGTGACTTGGGCCCTAACACTTCACCAGAGACATGTAGATAGTGTGCAGCTTGTGTCTGTCCATAGCAGCAGATGAGAGGTGCATCCTCCTATTCTGAGCAGTTCACTGGAGAATGCCTAATAATATACAGTGAGACAGAGTTTCCATAGGAACACCCAGAAAGGACAGACCGCATCCGAGTAACACCGTTCCTGATACCACCACAGCAACAATCTATGAAAAATAAACACATACTGTACACTGTATAAACAAACAGCTTAAACTTATAGGTGTCGTGCCTTGATCACACGTCTCCACCTGCGAACACACGTGCACAGAGGCAGATACGGCGCCGTCAGCCCTCTCCCTGTTTGTTCCTTTGAATGTGCCTTTCTAATGAAGAGTGGGGCGCGGATCAATAGCGTAGGATAGAGCAGGCCCGAGTGTGCTGCGTGTGCGTGGTCGTGTGCGCGTGCGTGCGGACAGCGTGGGCTTGAGTTCTGTGGTCGTCTGGCTTTAGAGCAGGGGATTTTGATGGTAAGCTAGCCGACAGCCCGACAGACACAGACAGACAAGTAGGCATGCTCACTTGCTGTTTCTTTGTTCCTTTTATTTGCGTCTTAGCTCCTCCAAAGCACTACATAATGTAAACACGAGGCTTTACCTTCAAGCATCGCCTCAGTCGTATCACAGTTGCAATACATTCAAATGCCTTTACGTTCCCCGAGACGTTTACACAGCTTTATACATCGATGACCAACAGACAATAATGAATTCATTGTCAATCAATCATTCGTGAAGCTGTGCAAAGTCTACTCTCTTCGTTTATTAAATGTTAGGCTCATTTCCTGGCTAAAACAGGAGGGTAGAGAAGTTATATTTAGAAAGGTAATAGAGAGAGAGCTCTGAGGGAGGACGGAGATTGATCGGTTCCTTGCATCATAAGCTGAAGAGGTGTGAATCAATATCCTAAGTGGAGAGAGCAAGCTTTTATTATTAATGTTGTCAATTAATCGCTGCGGCAATAGAAAAAGGCTGGATTGCTTTTCATTTGGACGGACAAGCGCTACACCCATACAGGACTCTTTTTACCTGTCTGTCTCTTGTGATCATTTCCTCTGGCTCGCCGTTCCTCCTCTGGCAGCCTGTTTGTTTGTGCGTGTGGCGGCGGCGGCGGCGGACGCAGAGGGCGGGGTCTGGAGTGGGCTGTCAGCGGGGACCTGGACTGTCTGCGCGTGCTGTTGACGCTGCCAGAGTCTCGTGGTGTCCCGGGACGCAGACGTGCCCAGACAGATGAATGACCACAGGGTGTTTTCTCAACGCCTCGTCTCGTACCTGGACTGGCACGAATACTGCAAACTGTCTATGGTTTTGGCGCATTCGTTTGATTTATTATTATGATTTTTTTTTTCCATCTCTGCGATCTCATCAAGGCACTGGCTCTCTGTAGTTGTGGTTATCAGTGACCGAAGTACAAGACTCTCTTAATTCTGGAGTGAATCTTTTGTGCCATTCTGAATCTAAACCACAATGTCCTGAAAGTGTTATTCCAATCCAACATCTTTGATATTATTAATTTGTGCTTTTCTGCTTTAGAGGTGCATTATGTTAACATGGCCCACTGCACATTGATGTGTGATGTGTAGCCCTCTGATTTGAGTTCTAGACATTTATCTGTAAAAGGCTTTCGTTGAAAGCGATCGGGACGTCCAAACAAATACTTACAGCTGATTGGTCAAAGCGCCGGATCTAGCAGAGAAATCAAACTTTTGTTAAATCTATTTGAGAGAAAAGTACAGACATCCTTTTCTCCCACAAATGCAGAAATCGTCTCTATGTGCACATTTTTAAATAAACCAAAATAGTCTGTATTAATGGTCAAATATCTGTCGACGTCTCCATGTTTGTTTTTGTTCGTTTGGGCGCTTCTCCTCTCGATCGCAACAGCAAACTCGTGTGTCTGGTCCTCTACCTGCTCGTATCCATGGAGATGACGTTGCTTTGCCTGAAATGTACCGCAGCATCGCATTAAACGTTTCTATCTTGCATTCATTAAATCACAGGGGTTTTATTAAGAGCAGCAACAACAACAACAAAAAACAACAAAATGTATTCTTACTGTGAGAAAGGTCGCCTGTCCACAGATCTGACCTGCCTTTGCGACGATAGATACGTTTAATGAGTAAAGTAACAACATCCCTATCGAGACGAGCACTAGAGAAGTTACATAGTGCACCTTTAGATCATGTCTCTTTCACGCAAGTTGGCTCGTACGGATCGTACGGAACTGAACGGCAAAACCTTTTCACGGATCCTCCATCATCAAGTGCCGCTCCTTCTCTGCCGTCCTCTCCTTTCGTGTGTGAGCTGGACCAGTGTTTTGACTGTGACGTCGATGGTCGGCTGGAAGCTCGGAGCGAGGAGGAGAAGAGGGTCAGACAGAGGCCAACGGTGCTAGTCACTGTCTGTTAACATCTGCCTCCCACATCCACTAATGTGTGTGTCCTTGTCTCTGCGACGCCCCCCATCTACAGTGAACATGCTGATGATGTCACAAGGGTCCTCCGAGGGGGGCAAAGGAGGCGGCGTGGAGAAAGGAGCAAACGGTTTAGACAACTAGACAACTGAATGTGCGTTTCCAGCTAAAACAAATCATTGAGGATGAAGAAAAATGGCATCAATTTACAACGTTTGATGTAATAAATCAAACTGAAGTCGGATTTGGCACTGAAGATTCTCTCAAAATGACTTCTGAATAGTGTGTTCTTTGTAGGGCTGTGTAAATAATCACATTTTTAAGTGAGATTGAGATTCATTCCTCTCTAATTCTCTCTAATTGTCAATGATATTCTTGGGTCTTTCTCATCGAGAGTTCTATATCTTCTGCCATTAAAAGCAGAGCAGAGTTTAGACTTTGGAAGACCAAAGTAGACTTGTTTCTTTGTTGAATGGCACTAATTAAAAAGAGAAACTGTATATTGAAAGCATTTTTTAAATAAAACAAAGTATACTGGAATCGTAAATATTTATCGATAAATACAAGGAAAACAATGATGGCATTTTTTTTGTCATATCGCCGAGTCCTTGGGCTGCTTTTAGTTTTTAAATTTGGAGGTTTAAAAGGGGAATTTCCTGAGCATATATAGCTTTCGTAAACATTTTTCCAAGAGCTGCGAGCGGTTCTCCAGTTTTCAAAGTAAAGAAAACAAAAGCCCAGCAGTAAATTCCAGGCTAAAAAAGTCTTAAACTTCAGACCATTATAGGCTAATGTATACATGTGGTAGCGAGCTGCACATCTGCCTTGGATCTCCAATTCTGAATGTGTTTTAGTATGTTGTGCCTGGGAATGGGTGCACGTAAACCTTGCATATTTTGGTTTGTTTGTAGTTCGTTATAGTACAAAATGAATCTGTATCTATCTGTACCTCTGCTGCTTATTATGATAATCACCCTAGTCCCAGTACCCTTTCTGCATTTGCACACTGCAGAATCCATTTCTTGATCATAACAAATATTGCTAAATATTAGATCATGTTTCTTTGCCATGTTGTTTGAAATAAACACACGCATGTCTTACGGGATTGCATTGATTTACCATTAATTTCCTGAGACCGATCCTAGTGAGCATTACCTAACCGTAACCTGTTTTTAACCCCTATCTTAACTTGAAATGTTGTTGAATAAAGGATTACCATTGTGCGTCCCCTTTAGGTCCCTATGATGTGAGTGTGTGTACAGGTGTTAGTCCCCACAAGGTGATAGCTACCTGGCCACACACTGACCGATCCCAGTTAGAGTTGTGTGAATGGTAGCGGGCCCAGGTGTCCCTCCAGAGGATATTACAGCGCTTGTACAGGAAGTCTTTGAGCTGCAGCTGCTTCCTCCTCTACTCTCTCTCTCTCTCTCTCTCTCTCTCTCTCTCTCTCTCTCACCTCACTCCTTTATTTTTCACCTGCTCCTGAGACTGACAGCACTGGAGTATAAAAGAGCAGAGCGGGGTTTTACTCTTGCGCTACAGGGATAATAACAGGGTGGGTCTATACTCTGCAGCCGGTGGCCACCTATGCTTCACTGACCCATTCACCGCGTATGTGCCGGACCAGGAAACCACTATAATCATGCTGATTCTCATATTTTGGGAAGGAATAACATTTTTCAAGCACAAATGGCCTAAACCTTTATCCGTCAATGCCTGAGCGCTGGGGTGTCCGTCCTGTTTATAGATCTATCTATAACCAGTGTCCACTGTAGCAAAGATGTCGAAATGCTATGTTAGTGACAAGAATAACTTAGATCAGGACGGAGAAGAACTGCTTCTGTAAGAATTGGAGATAGGGCCCTATTACTCATGATGTAGTTGTATTGAAGAAGGATAGAAATAAAATGTAATAGCCAACATCTAGGGCTGCAACAATAATTCTACTCATCGACTACTGAAATAATCATGTATAATTTTAATAATCATTTTCTGGATCCTAAAGAGACTATAACACATACCATTTGCTTGTCACAATGAGATATGTTGGTCTGGTTTATAAAATGTGCCCTATTTTACATCTGAAGTGCAAATAGAAGACTCTCCGAAACCGAACAGGAGATTAAAGAACTTGCACTACTACATAATTTATTTCATTGTCATCAGAATTCATCAACTCAAGAGTTAATTTCGTACACTTCATAAAAACGCTCCATTTGGCTGTTTAATGTGTGCCAAAGTAATAATATTGTGTGCCTCTTCTTTACTTTTGTAAAGCTTTGTTTGCCTTTGATATTGAATGCCATCTTAAAGTCAAAAACAAGGCTTTGGTCCAACTGCTCATAACAGAAAAACAGACCCACAAACATTAGGCAATTGTTGATTTCCATTCACCTTGCTTTAATCACAGAGTACAACATGTTAAGTAACAATAAGTATTTATGCTTGGATGTTGTAAGTATAATCTTGTGGTGGAGCCTCACGGACGTTTCCATAATCAAAAGTGAGTCTGTTCCACAGCCTGTGCTCAATTATGAATGAAGTGAAGTAGTTTTATCCATAGGCTTCTTGTTCCCGTTGCTGCACTGACATGCAAAGTCGTCAGCGGCAGCAGGTGAAGGTGTGTGTCAACAGAGGTCCCTGGAGGTGGCCACTGTGCTGCGTTATGTAAGGCTCGCTCCTCTGGGACGGCTCAGGCAGGACCACATCCTCCCACCACTGTCACTGCAGCTCTGCGCTCACGCCGCTGCTCTCGGCGCTGATGCAGAGCCGCTTCCTTCGCCGCGAAAAACACTCTTTGTGAAGCGGTGTCACCAAGTCTGATTTTAGTGTTCTTGAGTTACTGAGAGAAGGAGTGCTGCGATTTTAACCAATATCGAGACAGTGAGCTTGGGCTGTGGGGTTTTGGGAGAAATATTATATGATGGCGAGTACTGCAATTACGATTACAAAAAGACAGAAATAGTCCTATGAAGTAACAAACAAATAAAAGAATAACATGTATTTCAGAACACGTTGGCACAGATTTAAGGTTAGCCGTTTTTATGCAGGAAAAGACATGGTATTTAGTTGTTTGTGGAAAAAGCTTTTGTGATTTGATAATTGCATCTATTCAAATTTTAATTGATTTTTAATTTCAATTAATCTTGCTGACATACAATTACAAATATATCTGTATTTTTATCAAAGCAGTTTTATCAAATCACGCTTTATTGTTTTTAATAGGTTGCTTGTAAAGATTATGGAACTGTGGAGGGTCCACTGCCTGCTTGTCCCATGGAGCCTGAAATGTTCCACAACATAGTATGAAACTTCTATTCCTTGCATTTATTGAATTACATTTTCCGCCTTTAAATACATTCTTACTGTGAGTGGACTCCCCTCCACAGATCTGACCTGTGAATTGGCTTTAACCCTGAGACTAGATACATTTAATGCCAAATAAAGCATTCCAGGCAAAACATCTCCATGTCATGTAGACCTTCCACCAGAAAAGTTTCATGTTTGTGGAGCAGATCTCTAACAAATAATAATAATAAGGTTTTACATTTGTAATGTAAATCATAAGTTTGGATATTTTTCCCCAAAAACAGTCAAATCTTCTTATATATGATCATATAGCCCTCCATCTGAAATTATGACAGCATCAAATTCTTGTACAATCTATTTTCTTGGCTTCAAACTGTATGTTTATGTAATTGAATGTTTTATCAAATTAAACCAGTCCGGTTGTCCTTAGCTGCACTGTAAAATTCATTCTAAGACAAGAGTAAATCTTCTAAATAAACCGCTCTTTGGAGACACTCAAAAGTTTTTGCAGCGCTATAAAAACACAGATGTTTTTATTTGTTTTTAGAGATTACAGCTACTCCCAGATCCACGTGGGCGTTCAGTCTCTTCCCTCTTAATTCACAACACATTTTCTTTAGATTTTAGGTAACCAGGCGGAAAAGAGTCAGACACACATGTTTGAATTGCACCATAATGTTTGTCTTTATGAACTGAAGCACTGTGGAGGTTAACAGTGTGCGGCGCGTGTACAGGGAGGTAATAGCAGCCAATTCAGTGGTTAATGGAGCCTCTCGTGTGAATGGCTTTCATCACTGTTCACTCTGTGTAATGTGTAGTTATCTGTTACTAAATAATACCCTTCAGAGCAGCGTCATTAGGGCTCATGGTTAAGTGTGTTTTACCCTTGCGCCGCTGCAAGAGTGCAATAAAAACCACATTATAGATATCATTGATGTATACTTTGTGGATTTATACGCCAGCGGTCTAGACCGCAGTGTGTGGGCAGATGAACATGCAAAAGTGTCTCTCTCCATTGAACTTCATTACATAATATGCACGTGATACAAAATGATAGAAATACTTTTGACCCAGCATTGTCTTTCAGTGTTACTGAAGAGTGGGTCAGATTTAAATTGGATGTGCCAGCATTGAACGAGTCCATATAATTCAACTTAAATACAAGTACTCGAGTGTCCAGCAGGTGTGTTAAACAGAGGCTTATGGACAATCAGTTTTATTTACAAAACGTGCGTACAAAGATGTTGTGTACTTGACCTTCAATATTGAGTTTGTGATCTATAAAAACACCTTGACAAGGAAATGTCCGGCCCACACACTCTAAATGTGTGCCTAGGCTTTCACAGACAAAAGAATCAGAAAAGGTTTATTGCCACTGCATAATGATAATAATTCACAAACATGGGAACTTGCTTTGGTGATTTGGTGCAACATAAAACAATGAAACAATGATAAAACAACCTATATAAAATCAAAAAGAAGAGAAGCTGATCCGAGCTCAGATGGACAAAACGTGAGCGAGTTTGAGGACGTCTGTGGAGCTTTGGGTTTTGTCTGTATGAATCCCATGTTTATAAATGAGATCTGTGGAGAGGTGCGCCTGTTCACAGTGAGAAAGCATGTTTTCATTTCATATTTGAGAAACAAAAACACTTGTCCACACATAGTCCAAAAAAATGCAAGATGAATCAGTTTAATTCCATACTGTGGAACATTCAAAGCAATAACATCTTTTATAGACGAGGATGTGGCTGACCCCTCCAGATTACTTAAACATTGCACTTTTAATTCCATCCTGTGGCGCTGTGACTGTCTGCACTTAAAGCCCCACTGCCTCTTGTTTAATGGGAACTATGAGACAGATGTCATACAAATGTGCTCATAATGCACAGCCTGTGTCCGTGTAGAGGGAATGAGCCTGTCACAGCTGAGAGTGCTGATTAGCAGAGTGATGTGTGGTGCTGGGGGTTTGTTAGGCTCAGTTCATTTGCCGCTGCACCCCCCGGGGAACTTTAATTGAATAAAAACAGCTCAGTGCTCCCTCAATCAACAATGGCCATAATACTAGCCACAAGTGCCTAGGACCGACATGCGGTTAACACTCAGGCTGTCTGTACTTAAAGTCACACTTCAGAGATTTAAAAGTAAGTACCTTTGTTATAAACGCTGAATAGATTACATTTAAATAAAATGTCACAAATAAAAGAACTTATTTGTTCTCCCATTCATAACATTTTTACAGTCTGTATCCAGTTGTTGTTTAGAAAGAAAGCATAAAGCACATGAAATAAGAGATGACAGAAAATGTCTTTCCTAAAGGTCTTTGATGAAGAGATTTCAATTTAATTTGTAGACAATCAAATCCTAAATTTAATTATTTAGAAGATTAAGATAATTAACATTTTGGAAGTGTATGTATGATATTAATGTGTGTAAAAGCAACAGTTTTTTGTGATTGACTAGATTATAACAAGATGATTCCTCGTTCTATAACTGTACTGTATCTGAAACAGGGATGATGGACAATCTTTTAAAGGAGATTTAATGATATGCTTAATCAACTTCATGAGCTTTTAACCCTATTGCAACAGTGTGTCCTCATCTTAAGTTGAATTAAAGTTGTATTTTGCTTGATTCATGCATGTTTGAGTTAATTCTGTATTGTCAAGCAGCCGAAAATTCCTGTTTTCACCTAGAGAAAGATCAGGTTAGGGCACCTGAGAGGGGGATGGATCCTCATCCACAGCCGGGCGATGTGCTGATGCTGGGGAAAAGTTAGAGCACTTCTCCTTGGCGCACAATCCCCCGTGTGATCTGTGCTCATAACCATCAGTCATATCCCCAGTCACACAGAGAGACCACAGGCTTTTGGCATCTCACTCGTTTAGTGCGGCATTTCCAGTCAACCATGATCTGCTTTTTCCTTTTGACCTCCTCCTCTTTCTTATTGACTCTTGAGACTTTCTGATAGTCTGAAGTCACCTCTTTTGTACAATAAAAAACATGATGATATTGTTGCTTTAACGCATCATCTAATTTATTGTGGTACATTTTTTTTATTGTGTCAAGGCATGTTATGTGCATCAGTCAAAATAGTGTATGAAAGAGCCCTGCTGCGCTGCCCTTTTCTCTCTCTCTGTTCAGCACTAGAGAGACACAGAAGGGGGCGTGTCCACTGTCTGTGTGCGAGAGAAAGCCCCGCTGCATTGTGTGACAGAGGAGTGTAAGCCCCCACTGTTTAAATCATCCAAAAAGACACAGAAAAGACCTTATAGTGATGCTATTTCATAATTAAATATGCACGTTACAGGCAGAGAATTAGCGATCGATTAGCGGCAAATACTTTCAAAGCAATGAAAACAAAATATTGACTTCTCGGTGAGCTGGTGTCATATGAATGTTGGCAAAATAATGTCTGTTGATGTTATTTAAACTTTGGACTAGGGCTGGGTGATGTGGAAAAATATATATAATTCTCATATTGATCAATCTTGAGTTTCATATATACCGTATGTTCGGGACTATAGCCTAGAGCGCCCTCTTGCGGTTGTCAGTGTGAAAATAACAAACAATTTCACATATAAGTCGCTCTGGAGTATAAGTCGCACCCCGGCCAAAACTATGAAAAAAGGTGCAACTTAGTCAGACCTTTTGGCAGACCCTTCACAGAAAAATTACATAATGCACCTTTAAATTAACTTAAAATCGTATAAGGTATTAAAAAACCCTTCATAAATAAACATTCATAACTCCAATAGTCGTTTATCGTTGCCTGTAGTGCCAAAGGCTTATTTTAAACATTGTAAATAGTAAATATGCATATGAGATGTTCACACTGTGCATTACAACGTGTCACAATCCTCAGTGTGTTGCGTAGGCCATTTGTTTTTTTGTCGCAGATGAACCAGCATATACATTTCAAAGGTTTCTTTATTTAGAGACATCCACTGCTCTCAGGAGTTTAGAAAAATGGCTGGTGAACATAATAAAGCCGAGGTGGGGATAAAGGGTTGTGGTTCAGGGCAGGATTAGCAGAGATTTCACCAGAGAAACAATGTTAAAGCCATTAAACACAGAGTGAGTGTAAAATGCAGGACTTCTTAAAATAACTGCCAGCAGCACTGTTAAATGTTTCACCAACAAAGCTGTCAGCGCGGCCTTTACAAAAACAAAATCCAATCCTCTGCTAGATGTTGTTTTTCAAATTTGTGTGAACAAAAAGGAGTTTTTTTTTTAAAGCCGCCATGCTGCCCCCAACCTCTGTGTGAGTTTATTTTTACTCAAAAAGCTGTTAAAACGGGGATTATTAGTGTTAAGTGAGCCGCTGCAGCCTGCTAATAAAGATGTAACATAATTATTATGCCTCGGATACAATGACTTAATTGTACAATGGAGAATTAGACAGTGATACAAGAGCACCTCATACCACCCTAGTTTAATTGAAAAGGGAGAGATAAGGCTTTGTAATATTGTATGGGCTTTAATTGATTCAATATCCACCGTTAATCATGTTTGCTATAGGTGTTACCTTTTACTTAACATGTTTGTTTATCCTGGTCCAATTAGGGCTGCAAAATATATCCAAATCACAGCTTGAATGGTCACACTAGCAAATCACAACTGCAATTACTTATGTATAAGACCTGCGATAGTTTAGACCTCTACAAAAAGGATCTGATGTTTTTTCCCTGTAATGTTTAGGAGTTCATACGTCCATCTTCTCTCAAATCTCAACGTCCTTAAACACAAATCTAATCGCAATCGCCTTTATCAGAAAAATGGTAATTAGACATTTTTCCAAACTCGTTCAGCCCCATTGCGAATCCCTTCATTCAGAACTAAATCTACTTCTTTTACTCCAGATTTACAGGTTTCAACGCTTCGCTGTTTGATTGGACAGAACGCTCCTTTGTGCTCATCATGCTTGTTTTGACACACGCGCACCATGGGTTTCTCTGATTGGTTAATGTGCCTGTCAATCACGGCCATTGGACATTTTGGAGGCAGGATATGGTTCCCCATTGCCTCAATTAGTTCTTGAATGTATTATTGATATTTAATGAGTTGGATAATTTTTAATTTCCACCCATTTTTATATATTTTTTTCAATTGAAGAGACTGCACATTTTGTATACAATACTTACTTTGTGTCCACATGTCCTTTCAAGTTTAAATCAATGATGTTTTCAAATGATGTTTAAATCAATGACTTTTGTATTTAACTGTTACACATCGTTGCGTTATGTGAACACGCACCTTTCAACCACATAAACAAGCAGTATCCCTGGTTACTATGATGCAGAGTACTTTTTGTCTCTGCTCTGAGGTGAAGCGAGGCGTCTCCTAACATTGTAATATCCTCATTTCCCGACCTGATATTTTCTGCCACAAATGAGCCAGCCACACGCGCTCACGCAGCAGACAGGGCCGAGGTGAGCCCCGAGGAGGCGTGTTGCTGCTGCTGTCTGGACAGTTAGGCTCTAGATTGGAGATAAATAGTGACCAGCGGCCTTCGGCTTCTCTGGCAGACCGAGATTTGTGTCCTGGCACGGGATTGGCCGGTGAAAAAAGCCTCGCCGTTAATCAGGGAGCACTACGCGTAACATGGGTGTGCCGCGTGTATGTGTTGGTGTGTGTGTGTCTTTTGGTGTTGTGTCAGGCGGAGTGTCGGCCATGTTGGAGACCCGCGCGGACACATGACAGATGACTGGGCGGTAAAGGCCGCAGGAATGGCCATCACTCACATCCACACACACAACCGGGTGCCAGAGCTGTCACATTATAATCCTACCTGTGCGTACTGTGTTTCCAGCACCAATTTGCACCTTTCGGGTTGCCAAATAAAGTCTCTTAGCATGTCAGCGCTGGAGAATAACATTACATCATCATCTGTCACCTACCTGAGGTCTTACTCCAAATAATATACTTTATATTCGACAAGAGGGACAGGTCTGGTTTTAGGCTGAGAAATGATCTGTTTAAGAAATGTTGCAGATTATTGGCGTGATTATGACTATAAAGACTATAAAGAAAAAATAATATATATTTATGTGATTTATTTTAAAATCTCCTTGTAGTTCATATTACTACTGAGATATTTCCCTAGAACGTACCACAGTGAGGCCTTGAACTTATCAATCTTAAATGTATTCAATAAACCAAAAATACATTAAAAAAAATATTGTTTTAATAATAGATTATTTTTTTCTTTAATTAAAAAAATGCAACAAACAACAAAAGATAACATAATGTTACAGAAATATTGAATAGATATTGGACTAAATTTATCTTTATGAATTGTTCAGATTTTTAAATTCGCTTCATTCACTTCAATCACTTCAGAAGCTCGTGGAATAAGACTTGAATAATTTGTGAGAGGAAAAAGAAAGAAAGAAAAACCTGCATACATACTTTAAGCTAGGACGCTCGCCTCTCCACAGATGTGACCTGTAACTAGCCCTCGTGGTATAAACTGCTCGCATCTCTGAAAACAGACAAGGTAAAGGCCGAACTATGAAAAAGCAGGTGGCGTGCATACTAGAAAAGTTACGTGGTGTGTCTTTAAGCTTTCATCAACTGCTGAAAACTACTAGACTGATATATCGGTTGCATATCGACCGCATATCGACCTCGAAGCTCCAGCAGGTCGATATTTAGTACAACAACCTGTCTAAAGGAGAGACATGGAGCTTTGTTTGAACACTTTGGTGCACTTGGGCCCATGAGAGGACGGCACTGCACAAACGTCTGCTGCTTATTGAAGGATTTGTCTATATTATGATCCTTTTCTAGAAGAAGGCCCTGTAGTAACATATATTTAAAGTTATTATACGTCATATGATTTGGGGAGTCAATATATCAGCAACATTTTCTAGCCTCAGAATAGCAGAGCATTTAGAATTTCAGCTGCTCTGGAGTCAAAAATATCATGAAAAAAACAACAGATCGGTCAATCTCTTGCTGAGTACAAGACAAGGTATGTTATAGTAATCATCCAATTATGACATTGACACAGCACAGTTCCAGTCTTATGTTTATGTTTACTGTAGTTTAGCGTCAGAGTCCTCAGAGTTTAGGAGCTCAAAGTCAGTCTGTGTGTTCCTCCCGGCGCTGTCGGGATCGGAGCAAATGGGGTTTGCAAATCATCCTCATTTTAATTAAAAAACAGCACAAAGTTTAGAAAGGAAACTGATTTCTTAATTAGTATGACAAAGTGTGAAAGCATTGTGATGTAATGTTTTGACACACTGCAAGCATCTCCTCTGTGTTAGCATATGTCATACAAACGTGTACCGCAACAGAGCGGGAAATCAACACAATGTACAGATTTTAAGATCTTTATTTCTAGTGAATGTAAAAGCTGAGTAATTGAATTTTAAATGTGAGATTTGATCATGTTAAATTGTCTATTGTGTGCTTGGGTTTTAAATGCAGAGGTCCACAGCCAAACCAGTAAAAATGGACAGTTTGGAGCAGAGTTTTGACTTGAAATGTGGCTTTTTGTGTGTCAAACTGGCACTGATTTAAAGTCGGACTTGTTTGTGCTCATGAAATCGATACTGAAATACATGTTTGTTTAGTTTTTGAAAAGACAATTAAGATAGATCAATATGAGAAAAAAAATATTACAATTTAAATTTTTTTCCTTTATTTTTTCCTATATCACCCAAATGTTACGATAATTAATTGAAATGTAACTATTTGACAGTTCATTGTTGGGCGCGCTATAGGGCTGGGCAATATGGCAACAAAAAGAGCCAACTTTAGGACTATAAACAAGACAAATCTTTACTTTATTTTAGACATCTAACAATAATACAACAATGCAAACAATAAAAAGTCCCGTTTATTGCTCCACACCACATGATTTTACTGACAGAGGACTGGCTGTAAACCTGCCCATTAAAACGTCCCAAGCCGAATATTGACCCTTTTAAACGATTGGATCTCGATTTGATTACAAGTTAATTCCCTGCACAGTCCCACTCTTTAACACGACTTGTCACCGTCACATTTAATCGAGATTATAATAACGCAAGAAGGACACGCAAAACTCGCACCGAGGATCAAACAAACCACAGTCTCGGCAGCAAATACGATCACACATGCGCACAACATTCTCTGTAAGCGTTCTCAAGGCAAAACAGGCTTACATATTCTTCTCATCTCTCTCCTCGTCTCTTCTCCCTCATGCTCTTCCTCCTCTTCCGCCTCCTCTTTCCTTCCTCTGGCTGTTGGCCCTCTCTGTCCTGGGGCTCGCCTGAGGGCTGCCAGGTGTGGGTTCATGTGGACCTCCGTGTTTGTGTGTGAGTTTCCCAAAGCTCACCTGCATTTTTATAGCGCACCAAGAATTCACATTTTAGCTTGAAAGTTCTGTGTTAGAGTGCAGAGTTTGTTTCGTTGTTGTTTTCTAGAACCGCCGTGTCTGGCCTGATCAAACTTAAGCAGTGCGATCACAGACGTCAGCAGTACATTATGTGTTTGTTGCGAGAAATGTTACTAATTGAGACCAAAACTAGTATAAAATGTAGATTAGAAGTATTGATACTGAAAAAAATCCATGAATTCAACTGCCGGTAAATCCAACTCTTGATCTTTTTTTAATTGTGTCATTATGGTTTTGATCTAGTATCCAAAGCTAGTAGTAACTAACTAGTAATACAAATTGTACCAAAAATAACTATTGTTTTATGTTGAAAATTACATTCTATTGTCTAAATAAGCCTTTTTCTCTGCCTCAAAATGTTAGTACCCTTATTGTTTATTCAAACCCCCTAAAGTCCCCTAAAAAAATGCATCTCTAATTATAATAATGTAGATTAGATTTAGATAAACATTTATACTGATTCACCCTCAGTACTGACCGGATCCTTTACAACTTTGGTACAACAATGCACAGGTAAAAATACGCACAAACCTGAGCCAGACCAGGAGTGGGAAAACTGTAAAAAAACAAAACAACACACACACAAAAACCAGTGGCTGCCTCATGCCCTGCAACTGCATTAGAATCCAAAATGTGCTGATTACCTCCCCTTCTGCCCACTTCTTCACTCTGCCTGTCTCAACACACTTCAATGCAATTCATCAGGTAAATGGGCACCGGGTCCACCACTGCGCCGCCGCACAGCCACACGCGCACAGCCTACACGCCTTCATCATGAAACTCTTTGCTTTATTTTTCTACTATGAGACGTGGAAATATGCAGATCTGAACGCCGAGGCCATGTGGGATTGGTTTCCTCGCTATAGTAAATCACTGAGTCATCATTACTAAAGGACACGCAGCATTGTATTGCGCTCGCGTTTCAAGCCACAGCCTCCCGCTCTCTCCTCTTTCAGAGCTATTCTTAGCAGACTTCTCCATTACACCCCGTTACATATGATGTGAACGCGTGCTGTTTGCCCTGCGCTTTTGAGTGGTGCTGTGCTAGCTGGAGACAGATGCAGATTTTACACCTCGTGCACAGCCTCACTACACAATTGTTTGTTTTGTTGAATCTTTTTAATGAGAGCATTGCCGTGTCCCTTGAAAATTGTCTTGCACGGAGAATTTATCTTCAGAATAATGATGAAACGGATTTTTTCAAGGTGGATATTTTGACGTAGTGACGATCACTGTGTCCGTTATAAAGATTAGTCTGTGGCGGAAGAAGTTCGGTACTCAGTTTTGCTACTTAAGTGAAAATACAGACACAGGAGAATTTCCCAAGTAAAAGTAAAAGTGTCACATCAAAAATCTACTTATGTAAAAGGTTTGAATGACATGTTTAAAAATGTACTTTAGGAGTAAAATGGTGTTGATTTTGAAAAGAATTGCACTGATCTTTGCTCAACTGTTTGCATATGTTTTAGTTTGCTCAAAACTGGGACGAGAACTCAGAACCTTTTGGCAGAATGTCACATGAACCCACTAAAAATCAAACTTTTATGACAAGTACTTTCTACTTTTCAGTCATTGTTGTGGAGTAGAAAGTACGTATATTTGCTCTGAAATGTGGTGATGCAAAAGTGAAGTTAAATACAGATGCCTAAAATGTTTACTTAAATAGTACTTTTACTTTGTTCATTGTTACTTTCCACCACTGCAAAAGGTCAGTAAAAGAACAAATTTGGCTTTATTACAATATAATGACTAATAGTCTTATGCAATCTAATATTCACTTCCCATTGACAGGTTGAGCTACAGTGTGGCCTATGCTTTTTATTATCATGTCTTGTTTTTTAAAACCACACCACTAAAATGCAGCCTTTATTTTAAATGAAAACAGCTCAGTAACATTTACCTGCTCCTCATCGTACTATTAGTGATTATTTTGAGATCGTAACAAAGACCCGTCTCTGGCTCAGACTACAGGCCCATTTCCACACCGCACTGGTATTTTCAGAGTAATCAACGCAGCAGCTATTATTAATGAGAGAGAATCGGCTCATTAATATTTGAGCAGTGTCACTGGGGCCACTGCCACCAGCGCCTGTGTGTGTCTCCATATAGATGGGTATAAGGCCTCTCCCTTAGACACTCAGACCTGCTCCATTACATTACAGGAACGGCCCAAATCGAGATGTAAAACCGCCTTAAAAACAGACATGAACCAAAGCAGAAGATTTGCTCCTAAATATAGTCTCTGCGATTCTATAAAGAGGATGGGAACAGTGTCCAGTTACATCACACAGGACGACATGGTTCTTGGAGCTTGTATTGTGTGCCAGATTTCAAGTGTTGGGAAGAATACTTTGAACATGTATTTAGTTATATTACAAGTATTCAGTATTCTGTATTCTGTATTTTATTTGTTCTCATCAGAGTAATGTTTTGTAAACATTGAGTTTCATTATATTTTAGTGTGAAAACACAACATAGGATTAAAACAACGTTTTGTATTGGTTTTAGATAAGATAAGAGAATCTTTATCTCAAATTAGAGAAGACTCACACGTGCACTCACTGTAAGAGCTGCCTTTGCCATGTTTATCACTAATTCAGTGCAGTTCAAAGCCCTCATTTCATGATAAAATATGACAATATATTCCTCTGATTTTAGAAAAGTAGCTGTAATCATCTTTGGTACTGGCATCCCACTGGACTTCAGAACTATGTATCTGGGCCTCAAAACTCCTGCCATAGACACTGAATGGATACTTCAGGAACACAGCAGGGGAAAAGGCCATGACAAAGAAATGGATGACTCAGACTCAACCAACAATCAAGGACTGGACCAACATAATGATTGACATTCGAAAAATGTTGATAATCACGTTGAGATTAAATTTCAAACTGGACCAATTTAACAGACTTTGGACAAATTGGTACAATTAAGCCGGACGACACGTTTAGGACTATGTGCAATGTGTTTATGCTTACTCTTTGTATCTGGTTCTGTGCTCCTTTGGTTTTTGCTTTATAAAATAGATAAATAAACTGAAAAAAAGAAGAAAAGCAACTGTATTCTGAATACCACCAAAAGAAAGAGCAACTGTACAAAAATACTATCACTCACAAAGTAGTGTATTATTGATACATGTATTTAATTTCTTCCCAACACTGCAGATTTCTGAACATATGTATTTTTGATTGTAAAATAAAAAAAACCTGCAGTTTTTATCATCCTTGTAGTAGTGAAGTATTTTCCTCAGTATTGAAATCACGCACAGATAAACTTAAGAACTTTGCCCAAAAGGCAGGAGGTCACAAGCCTGACATTTTACAAAACATTGTCAAATGTATCAGAGAATGTCTCTCAGTGTCAGTCCTGCCACTGTCTGTCGTCGCCTGGACTTGTCAACAATGTCAAAAATATGACTTAGAGGTGAATAATGTGGTGTTCACCTCAAACTGTTAAAAACCTGCCAACCTTATTATTATGACTTCTTCCCTTTTCTTATTCTTGTTACTCCTGCTTTCTGGTCTTGTAGCCGGTAACATTAAATAGAATGAAACTATTGTGATTGCATATCTGATTTAATTTGCTTACGTTCTAACACATTCACACGTTCTAACACTCTTCTCCTCCAGAGGCTCACAACTTAAAGAGGGTAAAGAAGAGTAAAAGTTGCTGGGCCTATAAGTTTGAACAGCGTCTGCCTCCTCATTGGCCATCTGCCCGTGTGTACAGTGATTTGATTAGTGCAGAGCTTCATTAGGGCTGAGAGACAGGGGAGGACGCTCCGGTTGCTCCCTGCTCGAGTATACGGTTACCTGTCTGTGGAAGAGGATGCAGTTATTAGCCATATGCCTGGAGATGGGGCCGGAGTGGGGCTCGCACGCTCCCCTCTGGAGGACCGAGCGCGGCGGAAGTTAGAGCTTCCTATTGGGCCTGTTTACGCTGTATCTTATCTCTGCATTTGCAAACACAGAGATATCCTGGATGTTTCTGTGGGAGTTGGTGCTGTGGGGTTTCCTCGTTAAGTGCAGGAAATCATGTCAGCGGGAGAGAGGACACACGTTAATAGACTAATCTTTCTCTAGAGTGGAGGATGTCCTAAAATGCACACTGCGCCTGATACTTGAACAAGATGTGATAGAAGAAGAAGAAATAACAGATTTACAGTTCTCTTCAATTTAACTTGATTGAGTACTGTATTTATTTTATTGATTTGGAGTATTTAACAGGGAGAGTCTACATTAATAAACTTATCTGTAAATGTACCAGTATTTGTTACCTCATTTACAAAGATTCAGTCATTAACAGCAAGAAAAACAGCTATTTTTCCTGGGGTCCACATAAAACAGCAACAGATAATGACATTTAGAAGTAGCACACAGACATGTCATGTTATTTACACTAACAGATGTACATTTAGCTTCACACTAGACTATATTTTGCCCAATTTTAAGCCCAATTTACCTTTCCACAAGTTTGGGAAGGTGTGACACGAGAAGCACACTTCTAGTACACGATTATTTGTTGTGGCACTCCTCGCGTCTGAAAGGTCAGTGTGTTTCTGTTACGACTATCCGTCAGGTCGCATGGATATCTACCATTGTCGGTTGCGATCGAACAATCGAACAATCGGAGCCCTAAAATTGCGTATTTTTTTACCAGATGAAGAAAGAATCCTTATGTGTCTTCCAAAGAAACATAAGAACTTCGGGATGATCTGATTCTTCTACAGTACAGAGCTGTTTCAAAAGTCCAATTTGGCAAAAGCGCTGAACCAACAACAGGTGATCCATGTGTAGAGCACTAAACTTTGTGGTGATTATAACAGCTTAAAGGCAGGTACAATCAAAATTCTTATGTCTATTCTGCGTAGCGTGCCCATCCTGCTCTCTCACGTCTGAAATGCCCACGTTGACATCAGAAGTAATTGCAGGTGTGCACTAAACGCCCAGGGCTCGCCGCTCCAGTGGTTTTGATTACAAGTGATCAGCTTCATGTCACGCCGCTGCCTGCTCCCACTGTAAGAGTGATGAATGGCTCTTTTAATTGTTTCTAATTGATAACTGCTCTGAAAGACTTTGTTATGAAACGCCGCCAATTTAGTAACAGCGATACACTCTAGCGCCTTATTAATTCTCCCCCGTCTGGCTCCGGCGCAGAGTAACTGAAATGAACTCCGTCTGTGCACTGGTGGGTTGACTACGCTTCATCTTTTCTTACTGTACATGCGCATGTGTGTGTGTGTGAGGCTTAAACATTCTTGTACTTTCACAGAAACACAGAATATAGAACACAAGAGAGAGAGAGAGAGAGAGAGCAGAAAAAGAATAGTAACACATGAAATCCAATAAAATGACGGCGCATTTTGTCTAGTGTGATTTTTCACATCTGTCCATTTTCAAATTAAATCAGAATGAAATTTGATGATTTTTTTTGCAACGTCAGTTATAATTTCGTTCCAGTCCTTGATTGTTGGTTTAATTTGTGTCATCCAATTTCTCTGCCAAGGCCTTCTTCCCTGCTCCATGATGTTTTCCTCAAAGGGATCCATTTATTGTGTCCATGACAGACGTTTTGAGTCCCAAATACAGACGTCAAGTGGGGTATTGATTCTGAAAACAGGCTGCAAGGCTTTATTAATCCAAAAGATAATTTCCAAAACACATGGTGGTCCACCCTGCACTACCACAGTTTCCCGTAACATGTTTTCTAAAACTGCTATAGTTGTAGTAGTAATAGAAAGTGGCTGCAGCATTCTCAAGCACCAGTTGTTTGTAGTTGGACAGCCATCAGCTTCTACATGCCACTATGTATAATAAAGGTACACTTTATTGTCCCATAGGGAAAATGTGTCCTCTTTGTTTCAGCCATCTTTCAGAAGCACTGGGGGCGATCTGTCAGGAGCAGTGAGAGACCCCAGTGAGCGCCCAGGGACCCACCTCCACATCTGGATTGGTCAGGACTGTAGGGGGCGCGATAGTGACAGAAATCAATACAGTATCTTGATTTGTTATGTGGAGTATCACGCTAAATTATGTGAATATAACAGAAATGTGTTTTAGGCATGTCTTTAATTGTGTTTGTTACGGTTTAACAGGCAAATGGTAAATGTCTGTAAAATTGAAAAAAAATTGAAAAATCACCCAAATCTGCTCTTTTTGTAGCTAAACCATTTACAAAGCTTGCGTACAACAACATGAATGATATTATTTCAATTTTGATATATTGCCCACCCCAGAACTACCTGGGACTAACCTATTTGTGCAAGTATTAGTAGTGGTAGCAACTATTGTAGAAGATTGGGTTTTGATGAAATAGTAATCGATTCAGTAGAGCAGGAGGAACCAGTGTAGAGAAAGTGAGTATTTATTATTTATATTACTGTTTACCAGCACTTCAGATAGCAGGTATTTTTACTCCTTCATTGTTCCCCTCGCCTCATTAGGGATGATTTACTCAGGTGTTTGGATAGCAGAGTTACAGTGAGTGTAAAACTACATTACAGGAGGCTTATGTGTTTATCATGATCATTTATTATGAGCCCGTACTGGATGATAAATCCTCGCCCCGCTGATCTCAGGCAGCCGCGCTCATGGGCAGCACACAGGCATTTGCATACATATTGTCTAACACTTTTTCAATTTCTCCTTCTCCAGATTTAAAGCGATTTCAAAGATATTGCCATTGATATGAAAAAGGAAAAAAAAGGCACAAAAGCAGAGAAGAATGTAATGACGATAATAGTTCAAACTGATCAGAGCAAGGGTCATTGTTCAGCCAGGAGCCCGAGCATGTTTATATTGTTTGTTAGGTTTTATATTATTAGCCTCGTAAAACGTTGGCTTGACCGCCACCAAGTTTTACAGAATACTTAACCTACACAGCTGTAATATATTAGCTCTACATGCCACCGCTTAATGCTGGAGCTGCGGCAGAGTGGTTAGCGCAATCTGGATTCAAGAAATGTATTGGTGCACACACAAAAATCACTCCACACTGGAATGTTTGAGCATTGTGGATCATAACAAGGTCAGTGAAATCTAAGATTTATTATTATCAAAGACACATGTGGATCTTGTCGTAAAATAGGAGTGAAAAAATAATATAATCACATCTGCTGATGTTATAATTGCAGATGAACGGCTGAGGCCCATGTAAATATTATGGTAAATGTAATGTTTTTTAAATTATTGCCCAAAAACTTTATCAGTTTACGATTGGCTCCACAATCCTGTAATATTATTCTCATGGTTTAAAGTCCTTTCAACTGACAACAATCGCCTTTGGAGTTGAAAAATGGGACACAGTTTTAAGGTGACTTAAAAAAACAAAAACAAAAACAATTTCACCATAGTGCCCTTTACACACGTCCCAAATGTGGAGCGAGTGGTTGTTTGTGCACAGACACGCCCACTTTTTTCACCCTTCCAGAAACTTCCAGAGCCCTAGTGATAAGTGTGTGTCAATCAGCTGTTTGCCACGAGGAGATGACACTGTTTAATCAATGAAAAACGGGAAGCACAACAGCCTAAATCAGGGGTGGGCAAACTACGCCCCGCGGGCCACATCCGGCCCGTGAAATGAATTAAATAATAGATTCAATAGCCTATATTTGACAGAAAAGTGATTTAATTTGGTATTTAATTTTTGGGATTATTTTTTTTTTCACACCAATGATCGCAGGCCGGCCCTCCGCTACTTGCCTGGATTCGAAAATGGCCCTCGGAGGAAAATAATTGTCCACCCCTGGCCTAAATAAAGGATCAGTAAATTGCACTGTATAATTATTATAGATTATAAAGTTGTTTTTGTGCATTATTTTTGTATTTTTTAGGATAAAAGTGTCTTCAGTTGTTATAGTGGTGTAGTGTGACTCTCTCATGACTGTCAGTCGTGTAGTGTGGACCTCAGACTCTATTATCACTCTCAGTCCAGTCGTGTAGTGTGGACCTCAGACTCTATAATCACACTCAGTCCAGTCGTGTAGTGTGGACCTCAGACTCTATAAACACACTCAGTCCAGTCGTGTAGTGTGGACCTCAGACTCTATAATCACACTCAGTCCAGTCGTGTAGTGTGGACCTCAGACTCTATAAACACACTCAGTCCAGTCGTGTAGTGTGGACCTCAGACTCTATTATCACTCTCAGTCCAGTCGTGTAGTGTGGACCTCAGACTCTATAATCACACTCAGTCCAGTCGTGTAGTGTGGACCTCAGACTCTATAATCACACTCAGTCCAGTCGTGTAGTGTGGACCTCAGACTCTATAATCACACTCAGTCCAGTCGTGTAGTGTGGACCTCAGACTCTATAGTCACACTCAGTCCAGTCGTGTAGTGTGGACCTCAGACTCTATAATCACACTCAGTCCAGTCGTGTAGTGTGGACCTCAGACTCTATAATCACACTCAGTCCAGTCGTGTAGTGTGGACCTCAGACTCTATTATCACTCTCAGTCCAGTCGTGTAGTGTGGACCTCAGACTCTATAATCACACTCAGTCCAGTCGTGTAGTGTGGACCTCAGACTCTATAATCACACTCAGTCCAGTCGTGTAGTGTGGACCTCAGACTCTATAATCACACTCAGTCCAGTCGTGTAGTGTGGACCTCAGACTCTATTATCACTCTCAGTCCAGTCGTGTAGTGTGGACCTCAGACTCTATAATCACACTCAGTCCAGTCGTGTAGTGTGGACCTCAGACTCTATTATCACTCTCAGTCCAGTCGTGTAGTGTGGACCTCAGACTCTATAATCACACTCAGTCCAGTCGTGTAGTGTGGACCTCAGACTCTATAATCACACTCAGTCCAGTCGTGTAGTGTGGACCTCAGACTCTATAAACACACTCAGTCCAGTCGTGTAGTGTGGACCTCAGACTCTATTATCACACTCAGTCCAGTCGTGTAGTGTGGACCTCAGACTCTATAATCACACTCAGTCCAGTCGTGTAGTGTGGACCTCAGACTCTATAATCACACTCAGTCCAGTCGTGTAGTGTGGACCTCAGACTCTATAAACACACTCAGTCCAGTCGTGTAGTGTGGACCTCAGACTCTATTATCACACTCAGTCCAGTCGTGTAGTGTGGACCTCAGACTCTATTATCACACTCAGTCCAGTCGTGTAGTGTGGACCTCAGACTCTATAAACACACTCAGTCCAGTCGTGTAGTGTGGACCTCAGACTCTATTATCACACTCAGTCCAGTCGTGTAGTGTGGACCTCAGACTCTATTATCACACTCAGTCCAGTCGTGTAGTGTGGACCTCAGACTCTATTATCACACTCAGTCCAGTCGTGTAGTGTGGACCTCAGACTCTATAAACACACTCAGTCCAGTCGTGTAGTGTGGACCTCAGACTCTATAATCACACTCAGTCCAGTCGTGTAGTGTGGACCTCAGACTCTATTATCACACTCAGTCCAGTCGTGTAGTGTGGACCTCAGACTCTATAATCACACTCAGTCCAGTCGTGTAGTGTGGACCTCAGACTCTCTACAATCACACTCAGTCCAGTCGTGTAGTGTGGACCTCAGACTCTATAAACACACTCAGTCCAGTCGTGTAGTGTGGACCTCAGAATCTATAATCACACTCAGTCCAGTCGTGTAGTGTGGACCTCAGACTCTCTACAATCACACTCAGTCCAGTCGTGTAGTGTGGACCTCAGACTCTCTATAGTCACACTCAGTCCAGTCGTGTAGTGTGGACCTCAGACTCTATAAACACACTCAGTCCAGTCGTGTAGTGTGGACCTCAGACTCTATAATCACACTCAGTCCAGTCGTGTAGTGTGGACCTCAGACTCTCTACAATCACACTCAGTCCAGTCGTGTAGTGTGGACCTCAGACTCTCTATAGTCACACTCAGTCCAGTCGTGTAGTGTGGACCTCAGACTCTCTATAGTCACACTCAGTCCAGTCGTAGACATTTCTATTCCAGGAGTCATTCTCAAGCTGCAGATCTTGTCTGAGAACTCGGATATTTATCCCACTCTGAGCTGAGTAAGACCTGCCCACCGGGCAATTGTGTTTCTTCGCTCTTTTAACTCTTAAACACTTTAATAGTGCTCCTAACAAAGTTAAAAGAGCCAAAAAGAATCAAGAAGGAATGCAGTCTCTATCCCTTTTGTGTTGGGATTGTCTGAAAAGCTGTCTTTTAGACAGCACGACATTCCTATTAACTTTCTTCAAAAGAGGCTTTATCAACGCAGAAGACACACAAATTCAGGACCTCAGAGTGCCGTGCATCTTCATCTTAAAGCCACTAACCACTCTTTTGAAGACAGGAAAAAAGCAGGGAAATAAATGGTTTGAAAGAGGAGTTAAGGAGGCCATTTTTGTTTAAAAAAAAAAGAAGAGAGAATCCCTCTTTAAACAGGAATGGAGGTTTAAGATTCAATTTACCAGTAATATACAACAACATTTTGAAGCCATGAAGCTCGATCAGCCCTGGCCCTTCAGATGCTAATCAGGTAATCATCAGCGATTAGGGAGCTGCAGCTAGCCAACAATATGATTTTAGATGGTCCATTGCATGGCTGTTAGGGTAACAAAGAAGGGATACTTAAAACAGTGATCAAGAGGTTTACGCAGTCCACAGTAGGATAAAGATCCGAGTTCTCAGTCTAGATCCGCAGGTTGAGAATGATTTTTGTTTTAAAAAAAGTTTCCAGATGACTTCAGCTGAATCTTTTTCTACAATGTATTTGTTCAGCCACAAAAATCTTTAGCAACTGATGACAAATCCACTAAAAATATCTGGATGAGGAACAGAAAGTATTTACTGACCCCTTGTGGCTACAGTTGAGATGTTTGGCTCGATCAAATAAACCTGGTTTCTCAAATTTCACCTGAGATGCCCCGTTTGGTCTCAGAAAAAGTGTCGGGTCCTTCAAATGGCAGGTGGTCACAGAGCGGCCCGGACTGGACATTGCCTCCGGGCACAGACACAGGAAAGAAACACTGACTGGCTGTTTTTGTTCCTATAGCTCTCTGTCTAACTTTATATCGTTTGAAATAGGTGAAAGCAGTTCTTCTGTCCACTTGCCTCTTGAATTTAGACCTCGCCTCAGTTCAGGAGCAGGTTAAAGAGGGACAGTCCTGACAAAGTGGAAAGGGGGGTTGCTGAGGAGTGCAGAGGGGGCCACAAACCCATCACTGCTCCATCGGCTCGTCTCTGCTCAGATTTATGTCCCGTGGAAGCCGGACCTTGCCCCTCGCTGTCAGCATCTTTCTTCATCTTCCTCCTGCTGCACAAACTGCTCTGCACACATCACAGACAGGGCTTTGGCTTTGAGAACATAATAAGAAAATGAAGTCATGTTTTTGGTTTACTATTTAGGATAGGGATGATCTGATACCAAGAGCATTTGCAGATAGTCCATAAAGCTCTTATACGTTGAAGTAAAGTATACAAATTAACTTTTTGCATATAAATAAATAATAATGTATGTGTTTATCTGGGATATGAAATAATTTGTTGCATGATTGTGTAAACTTAAAGGTGGAATGGACGATTTTTTTCAGCAATTTTTTTTTTATCATATTTCCTCGTGGCGTGGATAAATCATTTGTCCTGCCACGTATCAATCATAAAACGCACCTACCGCTCACCTGCAGCCGCGTGCGGTTCGTCCCCACGTTTCCGCGTGCCTAAGCGCATGGATCTATCATAATATAGTTCTCTCAGTGTACGGGACAAAATGAAGACGGAGAAAGACGGAAATGGAAATCTACGGGAGACGAGAGATGCGATGCGCTCCGTTGCGCTAATAATCAAACGCACGTGTGTGTTGTATCAGTCCACACGGGGGAGTGCGCATGCACACTTCCGCCTGCGTTCTCAAATTGCCGAAAAATCGTCCATTGCGCCTTTAATATGGCCATTATTATTAACCGAATTGCTCTTCTATTTCCATGTTTACTCGTTAGTTAAAAAGTTTAGAAAATATCCGCACCAAATATTAGTTGATTTTTATTATACCGATACCAATACTTAAACCGATATATATTACTCATCCCTAATTTTTGCTACATTTTTTATCTGTATTGTCTCTGCCAAAAAGGTATGTTTCAGGCCTGTATTGACACTAATGGTTTTGCTTCTGATTTCCACCAAGGCACAAGGAGGTCAGTGTATCTAGTCACCAAGGGTCAGTAACGAAGCCAAATGTTTATCTGTGGCTCATGTGCATTCGCCCCAAAAATGATAGACCCCAAATTTACTAACACCTTATGATCAGATGAGTGAGCTTTGTGGTTTTGAGTGAAATTACCACAGTATCTTTGCAATCACTGGCTGCTTCCAATAGAGGTTTTTGCACTTGTCATAATAAGTGAGTGGCTGTATTGCTTTTTTGCCTTCTGGGGTCCCACAGACAATCATTTTGCTGCGTTTTGTGATGTGTATTGATTTGGCAGAGGTTTCAAGTCTGAGGACCCTCGTGACACAACCTCTTGATTTAGTCTGGCTGGGGACTGGCACTGTCTTCACATAGTTCCTTTTGGTTAATGCACTAAAATAAACCGCCTGGTCATTTGTTCTTAGGTGATCCTTGTCTGCATACCTGTGTGGCTGATGTTTTCATGGTTTGAGCGGTTTCTACTTTTTGATTTCATAAGAGACCTTTCTAAATGTCTGCGGCAGGGCTGCTGGAGACTGCAGAGACCCGCTCTAAGCTGCTATACCAGCCGGGCTTTGCTGTCTTATTGGACACGTCCGAGCCCAGCACACATCACACCAGCATAGCCACTTGGAACACTGATTGATCTTTGCCCACAATATTGCCACTGCGGATGCTATGATTGGATTACTGTTTCGAGACATGTTCCCAGTGTGTTTCTCCATGTGCCAATAATTCATGCAGACCTTCACCTGTTGTTGTTGTTGTTGTTGTTGTTGTTGTTGTTGTTGTTGTTGTTGTTGTTGTTGTTGTTGTATTGCCTCCTAATTTTGCTGTGTTTGTGATTTCTGCTGGTTATGAGCTGCTGGCCGTGCATGCATCAAGGCGTTATGAAGTTAGGCAAATGAAAGTGTGGTGTGTCCCCAGCAGAGCTCCTGACAGACAGACAGTTATGTAAGAGTGCAGCAGTAAAGGTTGAACCACCAGAAATCCACCGGCACCGAGCGGCGCTGAGGAGAGGTGGCCCCGCTGATAATAAAGACACCGTCATGCAATATTAAAATCTGCACCCCTGCTAAACTTTAAAACAATATTATGGATGGCTGTGGTTATAAGACTTCAAATACAAACCTTTTTCTAAAACATATCAAGTGTGATTTCTTAACTAATTTATTACTTAGGCTGTTACAAAATAATTATACTTGTATATTGATAATCATTATTATCGTTATCTGAACTATGCAGACTCTAAAAAACACATAGAACACATTTTTATTACAACAACAGTGACATTATTAATTCTAAATGCCAACAAGACATAAACAAATTCAGATTTTCATTAATGATCAACTTTATTCCTAAATATTCTCTTTCTAGAGGCTTTCGGTCATCATTATTTAAACCTTCCTTTTGATTAAGATGTATTTAAAAAGCTTCAGTGCTCAAGTGAACTACCGGTACTAAAATAATCATTATTTGCAGCCCTACATATGACCTTCCTGCTCGTCTAACCCGATTTAAAGAATTTCACTAAATTTGAAGTACAACCATTACCTAGTTTATGTTGTTGTATAACCTGGAGTGGGGCTTAGAAACTAATCCAATATGTAAATAATATAAAGAAGAGATAAAGCATATCCACATTTGTAGAGAAACATTTTTCAAAACACTTCTTTAGGGGGAAAATGATACGCTCTTTCTGTCCCCATTAAAGGGTTTGTGCGGTAGGGCATCTGGCAGAAGCAATGCCATTAGACCTATAATAAATATGCAAATCACAGCACTACAAGTTGAGGCTTAGGACTTGCAGCTCCTGAAAGCGATTGGATGTCCATGATCTTTAAACCGCACTGCATTGAAAACTGAGATAATTCTGTTGTGGGCACCAAGTTGTATGGAACTGCAGCGCATAATTAAATCAGCAATATAGCAATGATATTAATAGCCGGGCAAAGTTCAACATATGAATAATTAGTGTCATCCCGTGGGAGCTCTTGATGTAAAATTAGATTACTGTCAGGATAAATAATTAACAACTCTATGATTGCGAGTAGCTGATCCGACTTTATGAACAACTTGCAACAGTCGTTTAGTTAAAAATAGCGTGTGTTCTGTATTTGATGACACTGTGTGGGCTATGGGCTGTTGTGTTGGTACCTGTCTGCATCCGGAGCCACTTATCACCCTGACAAAGCATAAAGCCGTCACCGTGGAGACAAAATGTGGTTGCCGTGAGCGATGTGCTCGGGACATGGCTCGAAGTAAATGATGCACCTTTCTGCGGACAGCGGGGCCTTGAACTGTGGAGGGCCCTAAGCCTCCCACCTGCAGCGCGCAGACAAACCCGGAGAGGAATGTGTAGGCGGCGCCGTAACCGGGCGGCGATCATTGATGCAAAATGTACCTTTTATTGTCCAGGTTCTCAAATAGCTGCATCGACCATGAAAATATTGGTCGATATCTAGTTTGGAGCAGAGTTCAGACTTTGGAGGAAGAAAGGTTTTTGTTTTTCAATGATTTTTGATTATCTTTTTCTTTTTTTTTTTTACATATCGCTTGTCTAATATATTACACTTTTTCAGTATGGAAGCAGAACATGCAGAAAGATTTGGACAGTGGATCTTGTGTGACTTTTCTAAGGATTTATTGTGAATATTCTGGGCTTGATGGAGAACTTGGTTCGTTTTCTCATACACCAAAATTAGAGGGAAAAAGGAAAGGAGAAAACAGCATCGTGTTGACCCCTGTGGAGATGGATAATAATGAGTTGAATCACTTGTTAGTTTGTTGTTTACTTGAGTAATAGATAGAGTAGGTTTATCGCACCATACTTTCCTTTTATACCCAAAGTTTTCAGAGGGAATGGATATGGAAACTACCTGGATGACTGAAGGTCTACACAAATCAACAAAAACATTAAGTAAAAATAATTACGCTAAATTACGTAATTTCCTTTCACTCTATGCTCCAAAAAAGTAAACCTGAAACTGCTCTGTGATCTGGCAATTTAAGTCTCATTAACTTGATCATTCAGAGACTTTTATTTCATAAAGTTGGTCACAAACTAGAGGAACGGTGCTCTATTAGACTATGTGAAGGAAAGTATTATTATTTCACTCATGTTTATTAATGTTGTCATGAATAATTGTAACATTTTAATGCTGCTTGGAGAGTTTTCAGAAGTGTCATTACATAGATAATAGTCAATGCTAAAACAAGATACTGTAGGGAATAGGGTTTATCTCAGCACTAATATAAGACCACATGGTAATATCATTGAAGCTACTATTATTTTGTGTTGAAAATTACATGATATTGTCTAAAAAATAAAGTTTTTGTTATTGGCATTGAGCAACGAGTATCCTTAGCACCAACAGCTCCAGCTCCTTCCCACAATAATGGCAACACTTATTGCTCCAGTGCTCTGACCCTCTCACACTGTAGAGTGCGGCCTCATGTTTCTGGCCCCCCTCTCTTGTTGTGCCACACTTCCTCCTCTCTGGCCCCCGCCCCTGGTATTGAGCAGGCCAGCAGACATTCTTGACATTTTGCAAAGGTTGAAAGACAAAGAGCCTTTGTCCTAATAAGGCCGTGCTCTCTCCTCACCTGAATGAGAAACTGCAGTGATGGAGCGAGGGTCTTTTCTACTGCCACACACAGCCTCAACCACCGCGTGAACATGTAAATCAAGTCCTGAGGAGGAAGGGGAGGAGTGGAGCTGGGAAACAAACGTCAATCTTACATTATTTACATGTCTATTATCTAAATACTGTATAAACTGACCACACCTCCTCTAACTCCCTCACCATCTTCTTACAAACTTTGTGTACAAGAGAAGGGAAGCATCGACCACTGAAGACACCTTCCTGCACGGCTTCGTCAAGCTATTGAGCAAAAATGTTGTAACAGTTGTAACTTAAAGGTGCTGTACCTGATTTTTACTGTCTTAAATAGGTGGGGGAAAAAACAAACTAGTTATTTTTAAACTCTTTGCAGTGGTCCAAATGAATCGCTCACTTAACTGTTGCCTGCTGAGTTTCCATAACTTTCAAAGACCAGCGTGTCACGGTAAGGAGCATGCTAGCAGTGCGGCTTCCCGATTATATATGTTCTGTGACAAAACTGTTTATTATACATGGGGTACTGCCCCTTTAAAGCGTTGTAAATGAATAGCCAAAAGTAGAGGTTGAATAGATTTGGAAACTTAAATCACCCAATGGTTGTTCTGGAGAGATGTAAAATCTAATTGAGTATATAATCTGATTGAAAATTAATGAAAAAGAGCAAAACAAAACAACAATCTTGTAGTGCAGGGTACAAAGTGATATTTCGGTACATTTGTGGTTATTTTTGCTGTCCATTTATGTTTTGAGATCGTATTTTTGTAGATTGCTTCATTGCTATAATGTCGTTATCGGCATAATCCCCTAAAATATCGAGATGCATTCATTTTTGTTAATATTTTCCACCCTTGTCCAAGAGATATCATGATCTTGGTCAATTCAAATCCCTTTTTCAACAACAATATTAACTGAAAGTGTTTATGAACCTGGAAACTCCAGAGCTGTTTTTGTTGATTTCATCTGTTACATATTTGCTGGTCCTCGCTTGTGTGTGGGAACTCTGTCACTCACTCACATGTGGGCAGAGATGGGATCATTTTCAGACTTCCATATTTATTCTCCTAGCGACTCAAGAGCCAATATTAGCCGCGCGTTCGTTGTGTTACCCGTGAGTACGTTGCCGTGGAAACATTGCATAAGAGGGAGTGGGATTGTGGGATGCCCCTTGCTGATTGGGAGGCAATGTGGCAGCTCTTCTCTCCGTTTCCCCTCTCCTCCTTGTATCTTCACTTGTGCTAACTGTACGTGTCACAACACTTGAGCTGTGACTGCGTAGCACATGTTAAATTAACTTCAGGCCCTTTGCAACAAAAGCTCCGTCCCGTCTTTTACACTCGAGGCAAAGTTTCTGACGAGGATGATGGGGCTGCTCCCCAATTGCACTGTTCTCCCTGCAATCTCTCTCTCAAAACTCTCAAAGGTACTATATTATTATTATTTCTTTTTTTGCACAAATCATCCAGAGCAATTTTTCTAAGGATAAACACATGGTATCTATAACAATGTATCTCAAGTAATTTAGTTATTGTACAACATGCATACTCTAAAAGCATGCTTGTGTTAAAACAGTGAAAACACTCTAAAGATGTCCTCAAATGGCATTGCCAAAGCTTCAAGGGCCTTTTGCAATCCAACTACTCAAATAAACAACTATAGATATGGGAGTTGTGCCCAGTGCCACAACACCCCAGAGACTTCCCTTTTCTGTCACCCTTCCACTGGAAAAAAGAGGTGTCATACTCATGTGGTTTGGTTCACCTTCCGCGCTGTTTATGTGGACTAACGTATGTCGGTCACACAAACTCAAACAGCGCTTAAGCAAACACAAAAGGACCATAACACGCCAAGATCCTGACTCTCCTGTTACCGTACATTTTATTCAACTTAAGCATGAAGCTTCATCTCATTGCTTTTGTGGAATGGAACAGGCACATGTTCCACCCAGAGGGGGACCACAAAGTCTGTTGTATTTTAACTTTACAAACTCTCAGCCCTATAGGCTTAAATGATGAATTGTTATATATACCAGTAATGTCTGAAAATGGTGGTAAAATAATAGTGAATTTGATTCTCGTCCCTCTGAGTCGGAGGGAGGTTTAAGCAACTTTTATGTACCACTTATTTTTGACAAATGTGACAAAACTAAAGGGTAATTGCTTCTTTTAAAATTTTCATAATAACCTATTTTGAGTATTTTGGGGTTTCATTGTGAATGTGTCCACGGTTGTATACTGACTTGATGGGGGCACATGTCCTAAGGGGAGCAGAAGGGGCGGTCCTCACCTGGTGAAGGTCAGAGGGACTGGAACGTCCTCTTAATAAATGAATCAAGAGTAAGTCTTTAGATTTTGTAATTAGAATCAACCATATTAGAAAAAATATATAGGACCAACTCTTCTAGACTGACATCTTATAAAAAATAAAAAATAAATCTAATCAACAAGTGCAATTTTGTTTATTTTTTGCTTTTTTTTGTGAATATATTCATAACCATACTGGGCTTTAGGACATGCTGAGTACAGCAGGGATTTTAAGATCTAACTTGTACTGATCTCCAAATCCTCTTTCAAAGATGTATTGTCCCTGTCTGTGGGAGGCCTTGATTGAGTTGGGGAAGATTGACTTTGTTGAATCCACACATGCTGCATGTTCATGACTGTGTGAATTGTCCTTACTGGGCCTCTGTAGCAGCAACACTGTGATGTGGGTCCACACCAGGAGGAAAAAGACAGAGACAGCAGGACGAGGAGGGGAGGACAGCCAGCAGCCTTGACTCCAAAGACAGGACAATTTATCATCTTTGGACTCACAGGTTGCGACTGCCAAGCTTAAAAGGAAAACAGGATTGGATTAGATACCTGAAAGCTCTGCTACCTGATTTAGTTTTTCAGTCGCGGTCAAAAACACGCCTTTGATACAATAACAGCACAGTTACCTTGACTGCTTTTATTAATTTATCTCCTGACAGTTATTCTTCTTAAAGTTCATGGGTGGCTGGAGCTTGTCTCTGCCTATTGCTCTTAAATAGGGAACCTTCAGCCTTCAGGACCATTAATCTGTATTCAATTTAACGTTAGAAAACTGCATTTTCTGTTGGTATGAATGCATTTACAAGCTGTTCTCACTTTAGTGTACAGCATACTGCTACATACAGTTACATTTATGATGGTTTGGCTCTATTAAGCTCCACATTTAACCTATAATAAAGTTTCTCATGTCATTAGCATTTTGCCTGACTGTGCGGAGCAGAGTGAGCTGCCCCTGTGTGCAGGAGCGGCGCAGTCCATGTGTTTAGTTTGCACCATCTGCTGCCGCTATAAAGGGAGAAATATTTGGTGGATATGAGTGGATAAGTGACCACATTACTACCACTTATAGCTGTCAGTATGTTGATTGTGGCTTGTGTTGGGATTGCAGGTGCAGACCTGGGGAGCCTGATGGACCTGGAGACCCTGTACCGTGGAGTGGAGCAGAGCATTAACCACACCCGAGCCGGGCGCTCCCGCAGACACACCATGGACCGGGCCTACAACATCGAGGTGCTGCTGGGGGTCGACGACTCCGTGGTGCAGTTTCACGGAAAAGAGCATGTTCAGAAATACCTTCTCACACTCATGAACATAGTAAGTTTGCCTGTCATTTGTTTCCATGTTTATATTTGCTGTAAAGTGTGTTTTTGTGTGACTTGCACAGTGCTCATGGCGCAGCTGCACAGGGAGTGAGAATTCAAACTGTATTTAAACTAGCTCCAGCCTCAAGGGGAACAACATTACAATCACTCTTTCATCCTCATGCATTGTACACTACCAGTCTGAGAAATCTTTTTTTTTGCAGGGCTGACACAGAAAAGTTTTTGCACTTGCATTGATTTATAAAATGCTTCCTGGTTCTCCAGCCTTCACTGTCCAAAAATACAACCTGTTTCAGGAATATTTCTCTGGAATAACATCTGGTCTATAAGTCACAGCAATGTCCACCAAAGAAGACGCTGCTTTAGGGATAATGTACAGTACAGACCAAAGGTTTGGACACACACCACAGAGGGAAGGCAAAAGGGCCGACAAGGGCTCAGCATCTCTGGGAACTCCTTCAAGACGGATGGAAAACCTCCTTCAAGACTGATGGAAGAACATTTCAGGTGACGACCTCTTGAAGCTCATCAAGAGAATGCCAAGAGTGTGCGAAGCAGTATCAAAGCTAAAGGTGGCTCCTTTGAAGAACCTAGAATATAAGACATATTTTCAGTTTTAAGTATATAATTCCACATGTGTTAAAAGAGTTTTGATGCCTTCAGTGTGAATCTACAATTTTCATAGTCATGAAAATAAAGAAAACTCTTTGAATGAGAAGGTGTGTCCAAACATTTGGTCCGTACTGTATATTAAGGAAAATATAAAGTTTTTTGTACTACCAAAATGCTATGCTTTCAGTGATAAAATGTGAGTTCTGTCTGAGGTAAGTCAGTGCGAGGTCACAGAGCACACACACCGCAACATGAATAAGCATCCAATTCTCCCCCGACATATTTTCATCCAGCAATCAGCCGCCAGTAATCCTCCTGCGCTATCTGAATATGATGAGATTTCTTTGTGTGCTTGGGTGTGTGTGCCTGGGTGCGTGTGTTTTGGTTGTGCTGAGTGTCACCGTTCATTGAGCCAGAGCAAGAGGCACCGCCAGCCACACATGGGCCATGTTTGTGCCCCAATTTCTTCCCCTCCAAACGCACTAACTTAAATCTGTGCAAACAAAGTCTGTGATGACACTGTTGCATTCATTTGTTTGCGTAAGGACTCGCTCTGGCATCTCTGGCTCTGCCCCACCTTTCTGCATCAGCTCAGCACAAGAACATTTCCACCTTTTTGGAGATGTTTGTTTGACAATCCTGGAGAGAGGGGAGTATACTCCTCGATGTCGCAGCCCCACATCTAATCTGTAAGGGGAAGGAGTATTTTAAAATCCTGCATTCAGAATAAATTACTGGCAGTCGGATAAACAGAGATAAATAAATAAATGTGCCGCTGCCTCCCACACTTGACATCTGGGCGACTTTCTTCTTGAAAGTTTGCTTTGCTCACTTCAGGAATGGGCTGTGCAGAAGATCCTGCTTTCATTCCGCGCCTGACTCTCTCAGAGCACTTTACATTGTTGCTCCTGCATGACTTGACTGTTTTATACCTCAATGTCACCAACTTTCCAAGTGTGATGCGAACGAAGACGCAGTTTGGTTAAAACGAGTTCTAATTGGACGGCTTGAGCTCACGCGCTGCATTCATGGAAACAAACGGCAAAACCGATATTAAGCACTTTTGTGAGACTGTGTGAGCGCGTTTCTCACACTTCTTTCATGCGATTTTAACCCAAAAAAACAGATGTCTATTTTCAACAATGGCACCTGCTGCTGTCCTCCCAGCTCTCACAGCTCGCACAGTGGCACCTTGGACAATGTTTTTGTGATGAAGACGTTCTAAGCGCACTCACATTTTAGGTAACGTTGTTCCTACTTGATTGGAACTGTTTTCGTATCACATCTAACGCTTATCTTGCTTTTATACACTTGACAACCCAAACGTTAGGCTCTCCTGGTGTTTAGTGATTGCATGATTAGTGATGCAGGGATTTTAGAATACTGAACAATTCAAAACCACTTAATTTATTCTGACTTTATGTGCAACCAAAGGCTCTGTAGATGTGCAAGTGCTTCGTGAAACTCAAGACAGAATTTTGACTTCATAAAATGATTTGTTTCAAGAAAATAGCATATCACTGCTCTCATCTTGTCTTCCTAATGAATGTTTGTCTTCGTTTGTGTCTCTAATAAACTACAGGAGATGAGCAGAGGGTCAGACTTTCTGCACCCACTGAGAAATGAGAGCGAGAGGGGAGAGAGAGAAGGAGAGAACGTTTTTTCACAGCATTTGCAGTGTTAAGATTGGGCCTCATTATTGGGAGGTATTGTGACAGCGTGTAAATTAAACACTGTATGTTAACTAGTACTTTGTGCATTGTTTTACTGATCGAAAATAGTTTTTAAAATAGTTTTTTTCAGGCATTGCACATACTATGGTTGTTACCTCCGCGGCGTCATGGGTTCACGTCCGGGCCTGGGCTGTTTGTCTCGCTTTCCTTTTCACGCTATAACTGTCCTGCCAAATTAAGCCTTTGGGCCAGAGAATTGTGAAGACAGCAGCATATTTAGTAAAACAAAATGTACATTGTGTGGTAGATAATGAACAATAAAAGACAGAGCTGCAAACATCTGCAAATGTCTGCTTGATTTGATGCGGTTCATTGTAAAAGAGCATAATAGCAGAACTTCCTCGTTTAGTTAATTTTACACAAACATTAACACTGTGATCAAATATCGTTAGATTATATGTCATGACAGGCCTGGGTCAGGTTAAGGTTTATGTCTTTTTAGCTCTGAACAAAAATGGGCATGAATGAGAATACATTAGGCCACATGATATAATAAATCAATCCAAAGCATAAATTGTATTTTATTTCGAGGAGGTAGTTTAGATTGCGGTGCCCCACACACATTCCATGTGTAAAAATACACTTGCCTGTGATTGCCCACTTTGCATTATAAATTACAGGTACTCCTCATGCCCTATAAAATGCAAAGTGCTCCATTACAAAGTGGAGGCATATTTCCTGGTGCTCTGCTGGACAATGTTCTGTGTCCAAATGCCAAGCAGAGGTCAGCGTTCAGTGATGGATTCAGAGCCTGAACGTGATCCGTCTGTTCACCTGTGTCTCTCCCATTAACAGAGACCTTTAGAGGAGCTACACTGTGTTAATTACATTCTCGCTGAGCAGAAGTCATCTGCAGCAGCGACGCGTGTTCGGGCAGAATAACCTATTTCATTTTACTGATCGACCGGTGGTTCAATGCACAATGAATTATATTATCAGGCAGATTATTATGACCACCTCCCGACTACCCAGAAAACAAACTTCACTTTGTTCTGGATATCATAGTGTATGAAGGTATATTTACAATAATAACCAGGATGTCTATGAAAATAGGAATACATATCTTGCTGTTATAGCTACAGTAGCTTGTCTGTTGGATGTTGGATCTAACCACAAGGGCCTAAACCTGCCCTCCTACGATAATAAAACAATGATAATATATTTTTTCATAGTCACTAACTACATATAACTACATATAGGTCTACTAGCACCTTGGAGCTGTAACGGTGTGAGGAGCGTGTTAGTACGTGAGCAGAGACTGTCTTCGTTAGTGCTGGGTGGCTGCCTTCATAATTACATGTTGATGCGGTTGTTGTTGAATATCTAATGACTTCTATTTATATGTTACACAAATCATCTGAACCCTTTGGCTCACCTGTGATTACTTTAATTTATTGTTCATAAACATAAATAAATTGAGTTATGATTACTTTGTTAGGGAGTGCATGAAAAGGAATTTCAAGCAGTTTTCCTTTTGTGGTTCATGGAGTAATCTATATATTATGTCACTACGTGATTAAATGAATCACTAAGTGTTACAAGCAAATGAGGCTTCCTCTAATTATCTTCTGCATTATCTTCAACTAAAGTTTTAGATTCTGACTAAAGGCACTTCTCAATGCCTTTCTCCTGTACTTTCAACTCGACGAATACATGGTAAATGGCACTCACGTCACACTTACAGGACAAAGAAAAAACAAAAGTCACGCAAAGTGAAATTTACTATACGCACAGAATAACAGTTAATTTGCAGTTAAACTAACAACACCTCAATATTAAAAATCCATGTAGTTACACATGGCGACATATTTGACTCTCCAACCACCGTTTTTGCTTGTTTCCTTTGGGAAGGCTGCCGGTGTTCACGTGTAGTAGAAAAGGAAAGAAAAAAAGTTCTAAACAACTCAAAGGTGTCTGTTTCTTCACACTCATTCAGAGCACGACAAAGGCTGAACAATAAGGGGAGTAAGTGGGAAAGAAGCAGGAGGAGGAGAGAGTCAAGCCAAGAAGTAGGAGGAGAGAGAGTCAAGGTAAGAAGCAGGAGGAGGAGAGAGTCAGGGCAAGAAGCATGAGGAGGAGAGAGGAGAGAGAGTCAAGGCAAGAAGCAGGAGGAGGAGAGAGGAGAGAGAGTCAAGGCAAGAAGCAGGAGGAGGAGAGAGAGTCAAGGTAAGAAGCAGGAGGAGGAGAGAGGAGAGAGAGTCAGGGCAAGAAGCAGGAGGAGGAGAGAGGAGAGAGAGTCAGGGCAAGAAGCAGGAGGAGGAGAGAGAGTCAGGGCAAGAAGCAGGAGGAGGAGAGAGAGTCAAGGTAAGAAGCAGGAGGAGGAGAGAGGAGAGAGAGTCAGGGCAAGAAGCAGGAGGAGGAGAGAGAGTCAAGGTAAGAAGCAGGAGGAGGAGAGAGGAGAGAGAGTCAAGGCAAGAAGCAGGAGGAGGAGAGAGAGTCAGGGCAAGAAGCAGGAGGAGGAGAGAGGAGAGAGAGTCAGGGCAAGAAGCAGGAGGAGGAGAGAGAGTCAAGGTAAGAAGCAGGAGGAGGAGAGAGAGTCAGGGCAAGAAGCAGGAGGAGGGGAGAGGAGAGAGAGTCAGGGCAAGAAGCAGGAGGAGGAGAGAGAGTCAGGGCAAGAAGCAGGAGGAGGAGAGAGGAGAGAGAGTCAGGGCAAGAAGCAGGAGGAGGAGAGAGAGTCAAGGTAAGAAGCAGGATATTCATGTATATTCAATATTTGGAGTTTCTGTGCTGTAATAGTGGGTCATGCACATACGATTGAGTGGATCTTAAGCAGCCCCTGTGCCCTGCTCTGCCCGGTCCACTTACATAAATGCCGTTGCATGTATCCATTTTTCATTCTGTCCTCATCCGCTCAGGGTTAAGTGACATGGCCCGGCTGCATTATTTATCTGAGAGTAATGATTTGGACCTGCTGACCCCTGTGCCTGCATAGTTTACTACAGGAACAACACAGAGGAACAAACTGTACAAAAATACATTATACTTGTACACTGCTATTAGAAGACAGTATACACTCAAGCAAGGTCATTAGGCCACTCACAGTTTCAGAACGCTAAAGCTAAACACCAATGTACAGAGTTTTGGTTCAATTCATGCAGTGGAGACAAATTAATCTGATAAAAACACAATAAATTTGATGGTTAAAATGATATTGTGTTGTTGACGCCACATTGTGGTCATTGTTGAACTGCTTTTCAAACTTGGCAAGTACAAGTAAACTTGTATCGAAAATAACTAAGCAACACTAAAACGAGAATTGAAACTCGACACACAACAAGTATCAATAGTAAAAAATATATATATATATAAATAATATATATATAATAATAATCACATTAAGACGACAAAATTTGACCCAATATAAAAAAATATCATTTTGGAATGATCTTGAGCTTTATCAGAAAGACCACATTGTATTATATAAAAATATAAAAAAATGCATAATTGATAATGTCAGTTCACTGTCTAAAAAGAGCACTTTTTATTATGATTGTGATAAAGAAATGGATATAGAATATCAGATCTTTGTATTTGTATGGTTACAACACACTGTTTATCATTTTCTATTTTGTATGATTATTTTATTCCGTATTGTTTAAATATAAAACAATGACTTTAACGTTTTTCTTGAATTACATGTATTTGATGACCTTTCACCCTTGGGTGTTTGGCTGGATGAAGCTGACGAAGGCCTAGTGCCCAAGCATTGTTTATTTTGAATAAATTCACATGTTGCATTGAAATGGCAATGGGAGGGTTACATTAGTGACTAAAGTGTAACTGTTCTATTGTATATGTTCTGTGTGGATGGCGGTGTTGGCAGGGCGAGCCTGTAGCCTGCTTCACTATACAAGGTGCCTGTATGCCAACAATACATTAACACATAAAGGTGTGCTCTGAATTCCTGCTTGAGCTCATTAGACGGCAACCAGTAATTACCGGGGTATCACCTGAAGTCAACCAGCCCTAATTGGCCCAAGCGTCGTCATGGAAACGGTCTACCACGGGGGAAGTGACCGACCCAAGTCCGTGTCAAATCATTTCTCACAAACAAACAGTCGCACCCGGGCAACACGGCGCCATGGCTGCGTTGGACTGTCCACGCACGAGCGGCTCAGTCCTGCCAAGACAACGAGGGAGTGAGACAAACATTACACAGCGAGAGACAGGAGCGCCAGCAGGTAGCCAGACCAGATATAAACATCTACTGGCTCAAGAAGGCCTTCGTTTAGGGAGATGACGAGGAAGAAAATGCGAGACAGTCTCTGGTGATACTGGAGTAATTAGCCTTTTTTATGTAGAACTATTTAACTAATGGTGAAGGCTGGATGTGTGATGTAGACAAATGCGTGAGTTTTACCAAGGCTTATATTTGCAAGAACTTATTAAAAAAAAATCTTCTGTTTGCATTTCCAGTACCACTAAAAACGATTTAGTGTCTTGGACTCGACACTGCTGCTGCTGTTTATGCAATTAGAGAAGTGAGTTCTTTAAGTCTTGGAAGTATTTGGATTTTGCGGCTTAAAAGACTTTTTCCTGAAAGTGTTGGTGGATTTCCAACTTCTTTGTGCAATTTTGATTATTGTTAATGTCATCTCCTTGCTGCCAAAAAGAAATATTCAAAACTCAAAAAAAATATTAACTTGGACACAGTAGCTCAACATAGCAATAGCAATATAGCATTACTAATCTTATCTTATCTTAATAACACAGTATTATAATGTAATAGAAGTAAAAAGGTAGTTTAGTACCATCATGAATATACACCCAGCCAACATTACATAGTGGCCCTCATTTGGGTTCTATATGGGCTCACATGGGCTTCCAATATGGGCCCTAAGTGGGTTTGTCCATGGGTTCCATTCAGAGGCCCACATACAATCTAAATGGGGTTTATGTGGGCCCCATTTGAGCTACACAGGCAAAACCCATATAGGCCCTACTACATCTCAAATTGGATGCCTGTGGATTATTAGACTCTTAAACTATTAAAGCTCCACTAGTAGCTGTGAAGAGTTAAACAAATACCACTCAACAGTGTAACGTACTTCTCCTCGTTTAATCCTCAATAAAACAAACGCTCAACATTTATAACCTTAAATGCTAAAAATAACCTTCAATAAAGCCCTCCAGTAAAGAACAACATATTTGTGCAAAGTAACCATGTGCTAAATGCTGAAAATGTCTGAAAAGGGGAGACAAGACCAATGACAGTAGAGCGGGACATCCATGAAGCTCACATGCAGATCCTTTCTGTCCATAACTGTGGTGTAAGATGTGCAATTTCACCTCATTTTCATCTAACAAAAGTGTTTGAATATAGGCTACTGTATTATGTATTTGTCAGTATCTCTAACAGATCAGCTTATTCAGCACATTTCAGGAAACTCTTCTACATCTTCCTGGATTCAGACCCTATTTAGACTTGTAGTGCACTGTACTCTTAACATGCACAAAGTATTTTTTATTTCTGAAAAGTACATACTCATTTTTTATTCTGTTTTGTGTGTTTACTGGTCAGTAAAAAGTTAAAATAATGAATAATATGATATGTATTCGGTATATACATGTCAAGCTGATTTTTTTTGCCCACAGGCTTTATTAGACAGGACAGATGAGTGAGAAATGGGGGATGAGAGAGAAGGGGAGACATGCAGTATATTGTCAGAGTCAGGATTCGAACTCGGACTGCACTTGGAGCATATGTGTGCTGGGCCTTAACCACTCAACCACCGGGCAGCATTGTAAAAGTGATTTTATTGGCCTCACATCCATTTTAACCATGTATAACCCACATATCCCACTTACATCCAACATGGGACCCATACTGAACTACCCAAATGGGGCCCAAGTTGGCAAACCCAAGTGGGGCCTGCTTGGGTTTATCCTTGATTTTTCTTTTTTTCAACTTTGAGTATTTTTCTGCTTTCTTGTTTCTTAGCAGTGCTTTGTCCTCCCTCCAGGCTGAACGGAGCATTTCTCCACTGCCTCCTCTTGTGTGGCTGTGTCTGCTCTGGCCTGTTCCACTGTGTGTGTGTGTGTGTGTGTGCACAGCGTGTCCATCAGCTCTCTCATTATGATTGTCTGTTTTTACATCCCTTTGCCTCATTAAGCACCACACACAGCACACGAAGGACAGCAGCCCTTGACTCCGATGCCAATTTAGACCTTCTCTCTCTCCATCGCGCTGGCGTTGTGTCTGCAGCATTGTCTCTGTGTCTTCTGTGTCACAAATTACCCTGTTTCCTTGCATTAAGCCATTTCTCTCCTTAATGCTATTCTCTTCCCCTTATCCAACCCATCTGTGCTCATGGGAACCCGAGTTCAGTGCGCTCTTTGTTTTTGGGCTAGGCACTGGTGACAGTTGTCCCGATGTCCACTCTCAAAGTAGTCTCCAATGCTTTCACACTAAAAATAATACAATACATTCTGTGTGTCAACACTGTGAGTCCGCACACTTTACCTAAAGTTATAGCTTATTTTTTACTGCTACAGCAACTGTGCAATTCTGTGTCTTCTAGCAACAGAAACATATTTGACTTGTGTTTGTGAGAACTAGATTCTCTGCTGCAGCGTTTCTGAAAGTTTGGTACGTGAGGTCTCCTACAGGTCTAATATTTGCTTAATTTAGAGTCAACTTTATCCACTTTTTTAGTCCTCCTTAGTTTCTTGGTTAGAACTACTGTAGCAATTATGTACCGGTAGTCCAATTTTAGGCTTTTTTTTAGCCATAGTCTAGACTTGAAATAGTCCTGCACAGATCTGGTGGTACTTGGATAGACAAGATTTCAGAATCAAAAAGGTTTTATTGCACTTTTCAATGAACAAAATTCACAAACTAGAAACTTGCTTTGGTGGTAAGTTGCAACATAAAACAATCAATAATAATAGTATGTATAAAAATAAAATAGGCTTGAATACAACATATTTACAGCAAAATCAAAACAACAGTGCAAACTAGTAGTACATATAAATAATGATAATGATTATGATGAAATGGATTAAGTCAGTAATGATTAAAACAGTTATTGTTTCTTGTTAAATTGTTGTTAGGCCATATTTGTTACCAAATTGAACTGAAAATATTTAGTAACTTGGATCTCAACTATAACTTCATTCAGCATAAGCCTTTTTTCTGTGGCACACACTCTGCCACAAGAGGTGGGCAGTATATCGAAATGTAGATAATATTGTGTATGTCTTTTTGAAGAAATACACATTCTGAATATCCAGGTTTATCATTAAAGTAACAAACGACAAAAAGAGCTAATTATAAATACCTTTTATTTTGTAAAACTTTTGAAATGTCTGTACGGTTTATCACAAAAGTGCAGAAATCAGGATGCTCCAAAAATATATAAAGATATAATTTGTTGTCAATATCGCTTACCCCTTTTAGTCGCCCATCTTTGCAGTTAGAACTCGTACTAGACTTTGGCTTTGATTTGCACTTGGGATTGACTTATAAAACGGAACTTAATTTCATGAATCTTTTCCCTTGTATCTCCAGGTGAACGAGATCTACCACGACCAGTCTCTGGGAGCCAAAATCAACGTGGTCCTGGTGCGAATCATCATGTTGGGCTACGGCAAGGTAAGGGTTGTTCTTGGAAAGTGGATGTCCCTGTCTCAGCAGCACTAACTGACAATCCTTTTCTCTACAGTAAGCACAGGCCAGAGTCGCACACATAAACAAACACAAGCATGCGCTCATCAACACGCACTGATGCCCCCGGCCTGTTATTCCAGTGGACTGAGCAAAAGAGGAACTAAAAGCATGCAGCGTCCCAGGGGAATGTTTTAGAGTCGCACGCATTCACAGTTCAGCACCAAAGCGAGCGCACACAGAAAACTCCTGTCCGTTATGCAGTCTGCCGGCTTCTTCTTCCCTGTCGGCTGCAGCAGTGAATCATGGGAAGTCCAGGCGAAGATAAACAATCAATGATAGCCTTCCCTCATTCAGAAACAGGCAGGGGCAGCAGCCATTCTTCTACTTCACTGTAACTCAATCTCTCTGTGCAGAGGGAAGCGGGAGAGTATGAAAACGATGGGAAACCCCAAAGAACGATACATTTTATAACTCTGTAGATTGGGCTGTTGTGATACAAAAGGTTGCATTAAAGCCACAATGACCTTAATAGTGATGGTAGAATATGCTGCTAATGCTACATAGTGCAGATGTTCTTCACAAAGTTTACGTGACATTAACACTTCTTTACTCTGCGGTCAAAAGAGTCAGGATGCTTTGTCTTCATCAAATTTGGGATATGTTTTTTTATTATTTTGTTATTTTCCCTTGTTAAGAATCCAGAGAAACCGATGGCTGATATGGCTGATATTTTTTGGCTGATATGTAGGGACAATATTTTTGTTAAGCGTTCAAATAAAACTTCTAAGGTTTTCCTTTGTAAAAATCTTAGAACAGAAAAAGACTCAATTGCTAAAAAACAATTAAAATTAAAATGCTTGTAACGTAAAAACCTATTGAGGCAAAAGTTAAAAAGCTGTCAGAAATGGCCCAAGGCTCCCTGTTTGGTTATTTACTTAATGTCCTTTATTTGCTACAAGGGACGAGCCAATGCACACACTTCACAGTTGTGTCTTCATCGAGGCAGAAGCTTCTTCTAGGCTGCTGCTTGGCCCACACTACATATCGGCCTCTGCTGAAGATTTAAGGCTAATAGCAAATATGCTGAAAAGTGCAAATATGGACTTGAGGTATTGGTCTATCTTTCAATACAGGAGCAGACAAGGCAGTGTGGCTCAACTAAATATATAAAACCGGATGTATTACCAGTGGCGTGCGGTCAGGGCAATCAAAGGCAATCAATGATTCACCAATGAAATCTCAAATTAAAGTGTGTCACAACTATATTTAAATTGGTACAAAATACATCCAAATAAGACCGTTTTACCCTCACTTCTGCTGCTGAAGCTTGGCTGAAAGTCACTGTGTGTTTTAGTGGCCTCTACAGGTCACTTTGCAGAACTACAGGAAGCTTGGTTGTTCTTCTCCTATCCCTTTTCATGCTCCGCTCTGCAATATGAACTGTTAGAACCAGAGTTGACAGCAGCTTGTCTTTGTCTTGTCTTGGATGTTTGCAGATTGTGCGTATCTGAGCATGTGCAGAGGAGAAGTAAAGCAAGAGCAGCGCCAGGTTTCAACAAGAGACTTTGTTTGTTGCTAAGGCTATGTCAACGTTTCTAATGATTGCATGTTAAAAAAGAAATGCAGGCATTATCTTAATAAGTTGTGTAATGAATCGATCGTTGAATTGAGAATATTCAATCCTTCCAGCAGCTTTAGCAGATAACGTAGTATAGCTCAGTAGGATAGACATTTGCACTTCATGAGGGAGAGTTGGGTTCAAGTATTTTTTTTCCCCACTTTTCCGTGCAAATGTTATTCACAAAATATTGATGAACACACAAGTCTGCTGCCCATCCACAACAGTCACCGCACGCCACTGTGTATTACATACTAGTACTGGCCTTATGCTCTCCTTGTGGGTTTTGGATATTATTGAAGCGCAGTACAAGAACCTTTCATGCTGCTTTATCCTTATCTCTCTTCCTCTCTGTGTTCACGGTCGCGCCTGAGCATCGATACGCACTCACTCCCACATTGGTCATTCTGGACCAGCCCCGATGCTGCTCCAGCCAAAGCTCGCGGCTGTCCATCATCCCCAATTACCGTGGCAACAGAGCTGCACCCAGACAGCCTGCCGATTGGCTGTGTGACCCTGAATGCAGGCACACACAGGCACATGCACACTTAAAACATGAGGAAACACATACAAGCAATCTTTTTTAGAGATCATAAAAAATGAAACATGGAGAAAGCACCTGATGCGCGAGATACGTACACGTGTAAAGAGCGCAGTGTGTCTAAGGGGCTTTTGCGGCGCATTCGCACTCCATCATGTGTGCAGAGGCAGGCCATATGTTTCTGCTGCAGCAAACCACGCACACGCCTCTTGTGTTGTGCATGTGTAAAAAGAGCAGGAAAAGGATGGAAAAACTAAGAGATGTAGAAATATGGAGGGTAGAAAAGTGTGTTGGGCTTATAACAAGTACGACCAAGGTGAAAGGAAGGACTTCAGAGGCATTGCGATGTATTATGCATTTAATTAAAAGTAAACATTTTCTCATTGGTTGTGTTTTGGAGTAGGGGTGCGTGGCTCAAAGGCGCACGCTGTTAGTTTTTCATGTTCAATATTTAAATCAAGCGTTTCAATGCATTCTTTGTGCATTTGTATCAGTTCTTCTGCTTGTTGTTGTCTGTAAACCTCAGCAGTTGTGGGATGAGGTGATGAAGTTGCACACTGTGACACTGCCCCCTACAGGGAAGAGATGAGCATTGTAACAACAGTGTCTGATGTGCACACAGATTGACTCAGTTTCATTATTCGTGTTTGTGCGTGTCTTTTCCAGTCGATGGATTTGATTGAACTGGGAAACCCGTCTCAGAGCCTGGAGAATGTGTGTAAATGGGCTTTTCTGCAGCAGAAGCAGGACACGGGCGACGCAGAGTACCACGACCACGCTATATTTCTCACACGACAGGAGTTTGGTCCCACCGGCATGCAAGGTATGACAAAATATACAAGAAAGAATACAGTTTATTTTTGTGTTGTGTTTTCACTATACTAAGATTTAAACCTCGATTTTCGATATTAAGGAATAGGCTCGATACTGAATAACGATTTCAATACTACAATGATAGCAAAAACACACTTTTTTTTAACACAAAATAATAGTACTGTCTTTATGTTGGCATGGAATCTTATGCTAGATAACAGCCAAGATTATTCTAAAACTGTAGTATCTTTAAGTATTTTTTGTTATTTCCTTTTTGCACGCATATAACAACAAAAACGATACAGGTGATTTTTTTTTTAAGTAGGGGAAGGAAGAGACAAAACCCCCAAAAGGGCTCACAGTATATTGAGGCCTCAGCCTACTGAATCTGTACATTATCTGTAGATAAAAATGACATATACTCACGTGCAAGTTTAATAACTATTACGTAAAACAAACCTTAATGAAATATCAACCCTTTCTTAAATGACATTTCTGATATGTTGTCACTAGTCAAATGTGAATCATTCGCATTTTTGAACATATGATTTTGACAAATATTGTATCAATTAATCTTTGCATTTGTTTTAAAGTAAAATGTGAAGTGTTCAGGAATTGTAAACAAATTTGTATATATTAATATTGTGCATTTTAAGTTTGATAGATACATTTGCAGAAGATGTTCAATATGTTGCCATTTGAACAATTTGCTTTTACACAATCAATATTTTGTTCAGTAGATCGAAAAGTATCTATTTCAATGCTAGCTTTATTGATTAGATCTGAATTTCAATACTTTTGAAACCCTACTTACAGCACACGCACACATGCCCCACCATTCAAACTCAAGTTATTTCAATAAACAGCTCTGCCTCTTCAAACAAACAACATCATTTCATCTTCATGATCTCATTTGCATAACATATATCAAGAGCACAACATGTAAACCTAAAACACAGTGTGTATGTATATTGGAGACATAAAAAGTATAAACTGGCATCCAAACGCAGAGGCCTGAGAGTGCATTGCCTGTGGTTTGGTGGTTGGTGGTTTGGCTGTGCAGTAGAGTGCAGGCTAACAGTCAGACTCTGGGGACCGGCCTCTAAAGGCAGTGGCCAGCCTCTCCAGAAGCCCTTCAGCTGCCCTTGGGCTCAGCCTTCAGCGGCTCCAAATCAATAGACGAGCAGGGCCAGGCCACAGCGCCACAATTAAGGCCAACGCGGGACGGACGAGCACACGGGGAGCTGGAGATTGGCATACGGGGGCCAAGGGTGGCGCTCAGGGTCAGATGTAAACACAGCAGCCCCCACACATTTGTAACACTGTGTTTTATAAATGAGTGTGTGAGACAAGGCAGACTGTCTGATACTGTCTACTCTGAGGCCAATTAAAGGTAATCAATATCAGGCGCAGTGATTGACATGATGGACACTTCTGCAGTACATGTACAGAGAGTTGGACTAATTGGGTCTTTAAATGCATTTATATATTCATTAAAATGTTGCTTCAAACTAATAATTGTCGTCTGTTGTGTTCACATGACTTCACAACACACTAGGCTGCCCATAATTTAACATTGCGCTGAAGGATAGGTCAGAATTCTATGGTATTATATGTGAAAATGCAAAAGTTTGACCTGATTTAGGGCTGGCAATAAGCCAAAAGATAATAATATAACGGTTTTGTGGGGAAATCCTCTATTTTTTAACGAAATATCCAAACTACAAATCCACACATGTTGAATCTTATCATTAGTTGTTTGGGATTGGCTCCACAAATGTGCCGTATTAATCTCAGGCATTTAAAGTCCTTTTGTCTGTCACATCTTTGTGGTTGAATAATGGCACCAGTATTTCACGTTTCTTTATTTGTGCTAACAGGAAAGGCATTGAACTTTGTGTCTGTTTTTTAGAAATGAATGAACCATAAACCAGGTCAACAAATCTGCAATCGGACATCTTAAAACTGAAATCCCACCATATCATTCAGACCTGACCCGCAGCTCAATTTTAAACAAAAGGGATTATTTTTTCACTTTGGCTTCAGAAGGTGGTGCCTCAGTGATGCGAAGGCTGAAAGGACGTTGAGCCATTAATTAATATGCCAAGTTAATAATATTCTGTTACAATGTTTATGGAGTTTCAGTTAGTAGTTAATTAAGTTAAGGTGAACACATCCTATTAGCTACATAAATTCAAAACAATGTAAATAAATGAATACAGTAACTGTTTTTGTATGACACTTAAACCAAGTGAAACCGTGGCCATGACAGACGGTGTTTGTGCTCAGGTTACGCCCCAGTGACTGGCATGTGCCATCCTGTGAGGAGCTGCACTTTGAACCACGAGGACGGCTTTTCCTCCGCCTTTGTGGTGGCACATGAGACTGGACATGTGTAAGTAGCACTCATGCAATAAAGCAACATACAACACAACTAACAACAACAACAACACAAGTAAACACTAGTGATTTACAAATGGTCACATGAAACAAGATCTGATGAGAAATCACAACGTCTTTTCCTTTTCCTTTGTTTGTTCTGTTTTCTCCACCCACACAATCCCAATCTGTCTGGCCTCATCTGACTCTTCCATCTCTCTTTCTTTCTTTCCCTCTCTCTCTCTCTCTCTCTCCCCCCCTCTCCCCCACTCCCTCCCTCCCTCCCTCCCTGGTGTACTCAGATTGGGGATGGAGCATGATGGCCAGGGGAACCGCTGTGGGGACGAGGTGCACATGGGCAGCATCATGGCGCCGCTGGTGCAAGCCGCCTTCCACCGCTTCCACTGGTCCAGATGTAGCATGCAGGAGCTGGGGCGATACCTACAGTGAGTCACACACACTTTCCCCAAAATAATGTGTTATGTAAAGTATTCTACACTTTACTTGTTGTTGAAGCACTGGGCTTATAGATACCACTCTTCTTTTCTCAGTTCCTACGACTGTCTTCGTGACGACCCCTTTGACCACAACTGGCCGTCTCTGCCTCAACTCCCGGGTTTGCACTACTCCATGAATGAACAGTGTCGCTTCGACTTCGGTGTGGGCTACACCATGTGCACCGCGGTAAGAGATCCTCTACAGTCTGACCACATTTACCATGTGCAGCTAGACCATGAGCTCCACTTAGCTGAGACTGCTTCACACTTTAGGGCAAGTTCAGTTCAGTCTTACAAAAGCACAAAGTATATTGTTGACAGAAGGGGCAAGCTCTACTCAGTTATTCACATTTCTGTGATGTCTTCTGCTTCTCTCTCACGGCCACTGGTGGGATTGACATCTGTTTAAAAGCAGGTAATTTGGCTTTGATAGTTCTCACTTACACTGTAACTGAGGCTACATTTAAGTTTCATCCACAGTGCCTTCACATGATCCTGTCACAATTTGTATGTTTAGGAAATCCAGAGTAATTGTCACAGAGTAGTATGTGAGTGTAGTTTATCTTGTGTCTGTCTGATTGTGAAGCCACTGTGGCTCTTTGCTGTAGAGGGGTTGTTGCTTGATGAGACTTTGCTCACGTTGCTAGTTATCCTTCATTCTTTTGTCAAACCCACTCCCTTCAGCTACAAAAGGCGGGCCAATCAGGAACACAGGTAAGGTAACCACACCTCCCCAACATGTGTTTCTGTGTCTGTGTGTGACTTATTTTGGTGCAGTATCTTAATCAGTTCGGCCATTTCATATTGTGGACATCAGGCTGAAGGATTCTCAAACAACAACTTTGGCAACAGTCACAAAACTCTTGTTTTATGTCGGTTTTTCCTATTATTACAGGATAAGTCTTTAGTGCACAGCTGAAAAGAGCTCCTTGTTGTATTGGGAGCCTTGAAGAGCAAACATATGTACATAGAACATCCATTGTTACTCTGTTCTACTACAGCATCCTCCAGTCTGATGTCACCTGTACCTGCACCTACCACAGTCAAGTCATTTATTGTAACTTGGCGTTTGACCACTAGAGGTCACTCGGGGTCATCACAAGTAGGGCAGAATGTTTTAAATGGAGGGCACTGGACTGTGTGTCGACATGTGCACTCCTCATCAACGGGTTTTATCAGACACACAAGACAATTTGATCCTTTTCCAGTGTCCAGGGGCATTTTGGTGGTCAGACAGGCCTTACTTTTAGCTTTTGGAACTTACTGGCCTCCACCCTGTAACTTGCCCCGTGACCTGATCATCTGAAACGTGTGTTGTTGTGGAAGTGATCCCTGGCTGAGTTTGCATGAATGGTCTGTGTTTGTGGAGCGTCGTGCACAGTGACTCAGTGAAGGGTTGGTGTTTCTGTCAGTATAACTTGCTTATTGTTGTGGAATCCCTATTTTCATCTATTTTTATTTTCTATTTTCAGTGTTGACTCATTCAGGCTGTAATGATTAATGATTATTCTAGAGCTCAGACCGGTGCCTTCAGTGGAGAGTTTTTGACCAGGGCCTTTTCTGTGCTCTGCAGTATCGCACCTTTGACCCATGTAAGCAGCTGTGGTGCAGCCACCCAGACAATCCCTTCTTCTGCAAGACCAAGAAAGGACCACCCATCGACGGCACCATGTGTGGAAATGGCAAGGTACTCACAGAACACCAGAGATTATACGGCATTATCTTCCAGGAGACACTTTTTTGCTCCCTTCTGTATCATTTTTGGTTATTTTTATTAGGGCATTGTCGATTTGGAAAAAATATAAAATTGCAATTTCAATTTGATTTGCAAATTATGTTTTAATTATTGGATTCTGTTCACATTTTAAACATGCAAAATTGATTTTTGAGCTTGTAACCATGTTCATCAAAAACATACCTATTGCATTTAGCTTCATTCCCGCTAGTTTGATGAATCATAGAGAGTTCCTTCCCCTCCAAGCATCAAAAACACTAAACAGTCTTAATCCCCTCGATAACTGATGTTTTCTCAATCTGTGACGTGGATCTGAGAATCTTCTCTGCTGGTTTTTAAGTCCATACATCGTCGCCAGACTCGTTCTCCAAATTTCTCCCGTCTAATCACGATCAGTTCAACTGCATGCTGAGACCTGGAAGTGAGAAGCCAGCTTGAAATGCATTGAAATGTTATCCTTAAGCGGTGTGTAATTCCCTCTGCAGCCAGTAGAAAAACTGCAGAGGTCCAAATGTGATTTGTTTTGTCCTAAAACAAGAGATGCCAAACTAAAGGTACTCAATAGCATATTTAAAGGCTGATAACAATACAAATAAGGCATAATATTTGTCCTTTAAACAGGGACAGATTTGAACAGAAAAAAATGAATAATATATATAATACAATAAATAATAAAAACAGAATAAAACAGGATATTTTGTTGTTTGTCTTTGCCATTTCCTACTTTGTCCATTCAATTTGCAATTTTGATTTGATTGGGATTAATCTTGCAACATTATTTAGGATCCTTGTTTAGTTTGTTTAGTCCTGCATGGTGTACTAATACCGTTTAAGTATTTTTATGACTACATTTTGATGAAAGTGAAATATTTAAGTGATTTAAAGTGCCTTGACTCTTAAAGTGGTTTCCTCCTGTGTTTGCCAGCACTGTTTTAAAGGTCACTGCATCTGGTTGACCCCTGACATCATCAAACAAGATGGAAATTGGGGTTTGTGGAGCCAGTTTGGACAGTGCTCTCGGACCTGTGGAGGAGGAGTACAGTTTCGCACACGCGACTGTGACAATCCCAGGTAACAAATGATATCAAACATTTTGACAAAATACCAAAGATTTGCTGGGTGGAATTCACGACATTAAGTGCATCTCAGTTCAGGACACCATTGCTCAATGCCATGTTCACGTAATAGTTTAGCACTTGTATAATTCCTATTTATGACTTCAGTTACATTATATATCTTTATAGTAAATATAGACATCTGCGAGACTCACTTCAGGGTCTTCGAATTCAACCTTAACAAGTTATAAAAGCAAAATACTTTGAAAGTGAGTGAACACCTTGTACTGCATTGTAATCCTGTATTTTATGCAAATTCCAGACCAGCCAACGGAGGGCGCACTTGTGTGGGCGCCACGTACCAGTTCCAGATGTGCCACAGCGAGGAATGCGAGGACATCTACAGCGACCCGCGAGAGGAGCAGTGCCACGCCTGGGACCCACGCTTTGATCTCCATAGCAACATACACCAATGGCTGCCTTATGAACACCCAGACAGTAAGCAAACACCTACACATGGAGTTTGTGCAGAAACAAGAGACGAAGTAAAGATCCCCTTCGGAAGTAGTTAATTCAAATTATAGCCCAAAAGTAAACATATAATTTTGGACGCGGTTGGGTTTTATAGTGTTACAGATTTAGCTAGAGGTCTGTTTTAGTCATTGACATCTGGTTGTCCTGCTTTGAGGTGAGTCAACGCCCTCGTATAAAACATATTATGTCTTTGAACTTGGTGTTCCTCTCCTCAGTCGGATATTGGCTCAGAGATGTTGTTTGACCAGCTGTTTGATTGAAGAGTCATTTTCTTATAGAGTATGAAATCATTATCCATTTAAAGGGCAGCCCCTGAGAAAAGTACAGCGCTGTCTGTGTCTAATCACACGTCACACTGCATGCACTTCACAAACAGCGTGCTAAATTGTTATCTCTTTTATCATGTTGAAATGTTTTCTCTGCTGCGTGCGGCGTGTGGTGCATGCAGCGATGTGCACGAGCGCCAGACAGTTCCTGCTCCGAGTGTGAAATTGTACAATTTGTTTAGAGAGGGTGACACCATTTTGTCTGTGTTTAGGTCTCACTGTGTCAACACAAAAACAGCCTTCTTGGTCTGCGGCTCAGTGAGAGCCTTGTTAGTGGTTCTGCCACATTAGAGCTTTTAATGCAGATGCCTGTTTATTTAACCAGTTTGACACGAGCTAGAACTGCCCTTCTGAATGAATTGCGTCTTTATCTGGATTTTTAGGGAAATCATTGCATTTTTACTGCAAATATTTTCATCAAAGGTATCCACAGCTAAAATATAAGATATTACACTATATTGAGTTATGACTTATTGTCAGCTGATAAAGAAATAATTTAAATAATGTGGCTCATAGGCTTTACATGATGTTTGATCTCTTAAGTGTTTATAGAGCTTTTACTCTAGTCACGTAGAGACAAAAGTGTGCATCTTGAGTCAATAACAGTTCATATTGTTGTGTTTTGTAGCTAACAAACGCTGCCACTTACATTGCCAATCGAAGGAGACTCGTGACGTGGTCTTCATGCAGAGGATGGCGCTGGACGGGACGCGCTGCTCCTACAAAGACCCTCACAGTGTGTGCGTGAGAGGGGAGTGCGAGGTCAGTCTCTACGACACACAACTGGATTCATTCATTGTCACTTTTTCACATTAATATTGTTACCAGGGCAGGACAGAAGTACTTCAGAATGTACTCGACTTATCATGTAATTAAAGGTGCACTGTGTAACATTCTCTGGTGGACGGTTGGCAACCTGCTTGTCTCTAAGGAGATGTTATAGCTTTGACTGAAAGGTCCAATGATATGGCATTACATTTATCTATCTCTAAGAAGATAAGCAAATGAGGTCAGATCTGTGGAGTTAGCAGCTGTAAGATTGATTTTATTCTTAAACAAATTAAGTGTTAAGCCGAGTAGTTTTTAGCAATAAAAACTTGTAATTTATTAAATAAAATATACTTTCATAAATAAAGCAAAAGATAGCACAGAATCATTTGTACAAAATATGTTTTGATGCCATGCAGTGCAACATTCCAGGCAAAGCAAATACATGTCCATGGAGTCAAGCAGCTGCAGACCCCCATTTGGGAAAGTTACTTAGTGCAGCTTTAAGTACTCCGTAACATGGTGAAATATAGACATACATTTTTTGAGAAAGACTACTTCATTTTACGATTTTTTGAAACCAATTAAAACTTAAGAAAGAACAAAATATTCTTACTATAGTCTCTCTTTTTAAGACCTGGAAGATGTGTTTGAATGGGAAAAAGTCCTCATAATGTTGATAATAACAGGAAGCTGAAACCCATGGATAGTCTCCTTTTTTGGAGTGCATTTGAAACTTTTTTAAATTGTAACACATCGATAAATACTGTTACAAAGGCTCACTTAGTAATCCAGAGTAAATATTAGTCAATAACCGTGTCTCTGGTTGTACAGAAAGTGGGCTGTGACGGCGTGGTGGGTTCATCGAAACAAGAGGACAAGTGTGGAGTGTGTGGAGGAGACAACTCGAGCTGCAAAACATTCAAAGACACCATCACCCGCACCACCAAGAAACAGGGTACGTCACCTCCAACGCTTCAACATACAAGTAGCATTAACAAGGCTCAAACAGCAATGTGCATCTTTAGCTCAATGCTGCCCTCTAAAGGAGTTTTTAAACTGCCCAAACCATGCAGAGCTTTCCAGCAGTTTTTAACACATGTTGTGTATTGCCAATAGCTTACATCAAGGTTGAGGTTGGAAAATACCACATTTTTAAAAAACAGTTACTGTAGTTTACCAAGAAGAAAGCCAAGATTGGATGGATTTCAGTCATGAAGCAGGATTATTTTGTAATCACGAGTAAGAAGGTTTTCCTGGAAAAGCTGTTGCTGTTACTCAGAAAACTGCGAGGCGAGCTTTAATGATGTCATAAAACCGATCTGTATTTCATTTAGGTTTCCTTAAAGTCCTTGAGGTCCCGCGAGGAGCAAGGCACTTGTTGATTCAGGAGCTCAAAGCTGCTCCACACACTTTAGGTTTGTACAACGTTCGATTAAATCTGATTTTATCCTGTTTTTTGTAAGGTTATTAATCCAACTTTATTTCATCAGCTGTGAAAAATGTGGCATCAGGGCTGTTCTTTTTAAATGGAGAGAGTGATAACCCTGAAACCCGCTCACTCATTGAGAAGGGGGTGGAGTGGGAGTATGAGAACGACAATGGCAAAGAGACACTTCAGTCCACTGGCCCTCTCAGACATGGAGTCCTCATTATGGTAAAAGAAAAAACATATATGTCTGTCTTTACTTACCGTAGGTGTAAAATCATATCTGTACAACTGTTGAACTTGTTTTCAGGTAAAGCTGCAGGGAGACGAGGATGTGAACTTGTCGTACAAGTACATGATGAACATGGACAGCAACAGTGCCATTCAGAACAACATGCTGGTGGAGGACAGTGCTTATGAGTGGGCGCCCAAGAAATGGTCTTACTGCTCCAAGCCATGTGGTGGAGGTACAGGAAAATAAAGAATAGTATATTAAAATGTTGCAAATCCTGTTCATCAGCTGAAGACTTAAGTATATTTGTAAAATGGGTCTGTTTCAGGAAAACAGTATCTGCGTTACGGATGCAGAAGGATAGTTGACAGTAAAATGGTCCACAAAAGCTTCTGCAACAAGTCCAATCGGAAACCTATTGGAGATGTTCGAGACTGCAACCCCAAGCCCTGCCCTCCACCAATGTAAGCTTACCTTAAAGACCTCGTTTTGAAAATGATTTTCTCCTTATTTTTATTGTGTGTTTTTCTTCTCTTTGTGATGCTATAGTTGGGTGTCAGGAGAGTGGCAGAACTGCAGTAAGCCGTGTGGAAAGACAGGTTTGCAGGTGCGCTCCGTCAGCTGTGTCCAGCCTTCAGAAGATAACACCACCCGCTCCATCCACAATAAGCACTGTAACGACGACCGGCCCGAGTCCCGCCAGCCCTGCAACCGGCATGCCTGCCCCACCCAGTGGAGAGTCGGACCCTGGACACAGGTCAGGAAACTCAGAAGGGCCCATTCAACATAGTGGAGTGTGTTAGTGTGTCGGCTTTGATAAGCTTTAATATACAATAATCATTTCTTTCTGTGTTTTAGTGCTCAGTGACATGTGGCAATGGGACGCAGCAGAGGCAGGCTCTATGTCACACGCGGGACAACACCATCGGCCTCTGTCTGGACAGTAAACCGGACACCATCAGAATCTGTCGCATGGACCCATGTCCCAGTGAGTGCTTTCTCGTGAAAAAAATATATAATAAACATACTCCATATTTTCCAAATACTAATAAACGTTGTCATTGCAGAGGGCCCCTCGGACCTCAACAAGAATGGCAACATGCTGATCCAGTTTCTGTCCAGACCCAACCATTACCCAAAGATCTCCTCACGTAAAACGTCCCTCTATAGTAGCCAGCCTGGTCTCCACGGCAGCATGTGTGTGCTGTGGGTGCTGCCGCTCTCTGTCCTCCTGTCTCTGCCGGGCCCCCGACTGGCCCCCTGACCCCTCTGCGCTGGTGCCTGTGGCCCCGGGCTTCTCTTTTGGTGGAGGGGATGTAGTGTCTCTCTCTGTGTGTGAGACGGCTCTAACTGGGGGAGGTCTCCTGTATGTGCTCTGTCTCTCTCTCTCTTTCTCTCTCCTCTGTGGAGCATTGTGTTGTAACCGCTGGCCAGTCGAACACTCAAAAGATCAACTAAATATTTGACGCCTAACAAATATTTCAGTGGAAGGGCAAACCGGTTTTCTTGACACTGTGCGTGTCGGAGAGCTGTTCAGTCTGCAGGGCCGCCTCTGCATTTGGTGGCCATGTTTTGCGCAAGCTAGCTGCGTATTGTTCTGGGTTACCACTCCTGAGATGCAGTGTGCTTGTTTCTTTTTGTAGCGCACTGTTATTATGGGGAGAAAACAGATGTGAAAATAACCAGATAAAGGTATATAAATATCTATATAAAAAGATTAAAAAATATGAAAGCTTTATTGTGAATGTGATCTTGTCACAATGAGGACACCTTTGCTAAAGTGCTCATCTGACATCCTGGTTCCATTGGGACGAGAATGGCTCATGCTACATTCCATTCTCAGTTGATGGGAACTCAGCACAGGGACAGGAAGTGACACGCGTAAACCTGAGATTGGGGAGAACTGTGAGGTGATGACTGAAAAGATACAAACACAGGGTAGTCTGACCCATTTCACCTCATCTGCCATCTCTCTTTGACTGTTATACTAAAGTTCAATAAATGCAGCTTATTTGTGCTTGCAGACTTTAAACAAATACATCTATAAATATATTTGTATTTATATAAATATATATACCTATAAATCTAAATCTATATATGAGTAACAATAATATTAATAATGTTTTACCATGAATAAGCTGTAGCTTATTTGCCTAAAACCTTTGGACTGCTATTGATCGCTTAGATCCTTGACTGTTATGTGTATTTTTTAATTGATTTTACATAAGTACAGATGAATATTTAATAATGGTTTAAAGTGTTTCCGGGGAAGAGGGAGGAAGAAAATATTATGCAGGACTTGGTCAGTTAGTTGCCTCTCCATTCTCTCAGATGGATCAGTGGTTTACTGTCGCTTCTTGTTTATTTTTCTCAGTTTTGTTACATTTCTTTGAAGTTAGGATCATGTTTTGTCATGCACATTTGCCTCCATCACCTCAGTGCGCGTGCAGTGGGTGAGATTTGTGTTTCTCTACACGGGTGCAGGCCAAATCGAATGGGTGTCCCTGAGTGTGCGTTGTGTGCGTCTAACTTCATCTTTGGGCTCTTATACATTTGCGGTCAGACACAGAAATACCTCATAAACTTTTCTTTGAGCGTGTCCGATGGTCTCATTTTACTTTGATGAACATTAACCACATGAACAATGCCTTATCTTGGATTGAATGTAACGGCATTTTATCTGTGAAAGAGGTGGCTTTACTCATACAAAGTTTTGCTCGGATTAGAGGCAGCTTCAACTTTACAAACACACCGCCAACCATCGAACCTGACGTTGGGCCAAAGTCCGACTGCTGAGAAGGCCTAGGATATAGACACTTAAAACACTTCAGACTTGTCATTGTATTGTGATCACATATTTCTGTTGTGACTATGTAGCGAGCTATCCAAGGTTTCCTTCTGCTGGAGTTGGACTGTCTGAGACCAAGCCAGACCTAGCAGTGCGATACTGTATATAACATTGGTGTTGACTGTATTTAATAATGTTCATGACTGTTAACTTCTTATATAATATTCTATACTATGGGTAACTGTTTTGTGGCTTCACTGGCCTGCTGCGTGGGGCTGGCTAACGTTCGGCTAACGTTGAAGAAACATTCAGATGGACTATGTGCACTGCGTCTATATGCACTTTGATTTATCAGGGAAATTTTATTAATGTTTTGTAAATGTTTCATATGACACTTAATGTGCCATTCCAGTTTTTACATCATCATGGAGATTCTGTATTTGATTTCCACAGCAAATATCATTTATGTTCTTTTTTTTATGGATAAACTGATTGACTGATTGATTTCCAAGTAATGAAGTGTTTTACCAAAGTGACTGTGAACTTGTAACTTTCGATACAGTTGAATTATTTTTCTTAAGAAAAGAATATATCTATATATTGAGCAAGGGGCATACATCTCATTGTTTGAGTTCCTGTCATTATCAACAGCAAAGTTGTATCAATAAAAATGTTTTAAAAGTGTCTTTTTGCTCTTAAGCGATTGGCCATGGCTGTTTATGTGAGTGTATAGAATCTGCTCTGACCTAATTACAAGAGGAAAGCTGTTATTATCATGTAATAGACTTTTGATAGATTTGGAAGTTCAAAACTGAGCTACAAAAGCAACACAAGACTGACACATTTTGTATTTCTATTTCTTCAGCTAATCTTTCCTCCTCCTTTAATTTGCATCCTCTACTAATGGTTTGGCTTTGTACCTCTAACGGTAACTGCATGTAATGTGATGCATTCACTACTCTTGATATAGCATCTCCAAGTGGCACATTCTCACTTTCTCACACACTGTTCCCACAGGTGACGCCCAGTCTCTGCGCTCACTCTCTCTCTCTCTTCACAGGCCAGCGTTGTCATGGAGACCGGGCTGTGTTCTGTAAAAGCGCCCTGAAACGACACTGCTCCCTGCCGGACTTCAGACGCCTCTGCTGCAAAACATGCAGCAATGACACCGACACAAACCTCAACATGACTAACACTGCACCCAGAGCTACTCCAAGACCCTCATCTCCAACATCCTTGTCTCCTACATCCTCATCTCCTAGATTCCCGTCTTCTACATCTTCATTTCCTCAATCCTCAACTCCTACATCCTCATCCCTCAGATCATCATCTCCATCCTCATCTTCTAGATATTCATCTCCTAGCCTCTCAACTCCTAGATCCTCAACTCCTAGATCATCATCTCCTAGCCTCTCAACTCCTAGATCCTCAACTCCTAGATCATCATCTCCTAGCCTCTCAACTCCTAGATCCTCAACTCCTAGCCTCTCAACTCCTAGATCCTCAACTCCTAGCCTCTCAACTCCTAGATCCTCAACTCCTAGCCTCTCAACTCCTAGATCCTCAACTCCTAGCCTCTCAACTCCTAGATCCTCAACTCCTAGCCTCTCAACTCCTAGATCCTCAACTCCTATATCTTCAACTCCTAGATTGACATCTCCAAAACCCACCCTTTCGACTTCCACAGTTTCTAGATTTCCTACATCCGCCCCCGTGACCACAATCTTGCCGTCTACCGCTCAGTCCACCCAACCACTGACTACAACCAGCACAATGCCCACAACCTTTGCAACCCCAACGGTCTTGACAACATCTGCACCTGAATCTACAGCTCAGCCCCAGTCTCCGCCTACCACGAAACCACAGGAGTCAAATGGTTTGACAATGTTATCGCTGATGAGTACGACAATGCAACCAGAAAGGACAAGTCCCGTGTTCACTAAAGGGAAACCTAAAAAGAAGCAGCCACCAAAAAGTATCATAGCTCCACCAAAAAAGAACCTAGCTCCACCAAAAAAGAAAATAGCTCCACCAAAAAAGAAAATAGCTCCACCAAAAAAGAAAATAGCTCCACCAAAAAAGAAAATAGCTCCACCAAAAAATAAATTAGCTCCACCAAAAATTGACAAAAAGAAGCCAGCAAAACCCAAGAATACACCCAATAAAGAAGTGATTTCCAAAACAAAAATTGACAAGAAAAAGCCAGAAAAGTTGATTCCCAAAAAGGCTCCGCCAAAGAAGAAGCCTTCAGCGCCAAAACTCAGTCCAAAGAAAAACACTGCAAACTCATCTAAGAAATTGAAAACAGTGAAAAAAAATATTTTACCCAGCGCCGCATCACCCATTCCCTCTATGTCAACACCAGAGACGATCGTGACATCAAAAGCACCTAAGAAATCTAAACAAGTTCCATCAAATGCCAAAAAGAAAGTGGAACCAAAAAGTAAAGTTTCAAAAGTTATCCAGACAGGTCCAAAAATAAAAAATGGGCCAAAAAACACAACTAATTTAGAGACAAAGAAGAAGTTTACAGTGATCAAAGCTGAATATCCAAAGAAGAAATCCAATTCTAAACCAAATGTTAACAAATTCACTGTCATAAAAACAAACCCTGCAAAGAAACCTCCCAAATCAACAGCATCTTCCTCTAGTACAACAATTACTACTACTACTACTACTACTACTACCACCACATCTACTACTACTTACACAAGCCCAAATGAGTACTTTACTTCAACAGGCATATATCCAACTACAACAGCCTTCCCTGTCCTAACAGTCAATATAACAGAAGAAACTCTACTTTGGTACTACGATGACACCGCATACACTACTTCAGGCCCAAATGAGGACACCGCCATGTCCAGTGGGACCATGCCCTACATCGACGGGACCCAGACCAGCAGTGGAGACATGGCCAGTGGGACAGTTTTGAGAAGCGATTACATCACAGGGGGCGTGGAAATAGAGAGTTACATGACAGGGGCTACTGACATGATTGTCCTGGATGATGGACTAACTGTGGTACTGCCCACCATCACTAACGAGGACGTGAATGAGTTAACATCTTCTCCATGGCAGGATCTTTCGGAATACATCCCTGTAGACGTTCCTGGCACAACCTCCTATCCCACCACGGCCCCTTTGACCACCAGTTCTCCAGGAGTAACTTCAAACACAATAGTAATGACTTCGGCCTATACTGAAAGTGAAAATAGCATTATTGATTTGTCGGACAATCGCAACGTCCCGATGGACAATGACATATCCCAAGACAACCTCATCTCAAAACACAGAATCAACCTACGGGAGCGGACCAAGAACAAGCGAATTCAAGAGCTGCTTGAGGAAAAGAGGAACTTTCTGCTACGCATGAAGCGAGAACATGCAAAACGATAGAGCTGCTTTACTTAGAGATGTCCTGTTTGAGCAGATGTAAGGAGTGTGGGTCCTTCCACAAAGAGGTGCTCTGAACTGCTGCAATCACAATGTGTTCTTTGGCTTTGAAAGAGGAGTAGAGGTCAGGTCTCAGAGGTCAGGTAGACGTTTCGACTCCCATACGAAAGTCAATCCGATTGAAAATGACTTCCGGATGTTTGTCGAAGTGTGATGACTTCAAAAACACTGTCCAGTTGAAACCTTTTCTTTCATGCACCATTCCTGGACAAATGAGAGATTACACTGACTCATTTCAAAATGGCATTATAAATACAGTGAAAATGTAAATAATATAAGTATTATCTTGTTCTCGTCATTCAGTCATGATTCCTCCTAACAAAGGTTTCAGTTAGTCTCACCTCAGGTCCTCGTCCAAGATGCTGAGAGGTGAAACTTAAACATAATACTACCTTTGAAACATCTGCTACTAAGACCAAAAACAGTGTTTTTACAAAATAATATTACTTGATGCAATGGTACATGTATAGGTTTATTTTGAAACACAAAATGATGCTTTTTGTACATTTGATTTTATATGAGAAAAGTAAAAGAAAAAGAAAGTAGGTTTAAAGTCTGACCCAGGATCAGTGAAGATGTACATATTGTCAAGGGCTGCATCGAGCGCCACACTCTAACATACACAAACTAACGTGGTGCTACTTCAGATAACATTTGTGTTGTGTCTGCTTGCTTGGGTGGCCCTACAGATCTTTTTGTATATCTGTACATACAAAGAATTTAATGTTGAGTATTTATTAAAGTTCAAGCAACTGTGGTATTTTGCAAAATGTGGACTCGTTACTTTATTTCATCTTGTTTATAGACTCAATGTGTGCAGTACCGTGTGTGGCAGATAGGGGGAGACATGTTCCTGTAAGATGAGAGCAGAGAGAGAACATTTATTTGTCCCACAATGGAGAAATTTCACTGTTGCAACACAAACTTCAAGAACAGCAGAATAATATACAAATGTAGACATAGAAAGAGTTATAGACCTAAACAGACAAGAGCATAAGCATTTAGTTTGCACATTCTGCTCTTTTACACTGTCATTACTGATCAGCATATTAGATTACTGTGACATTTTTGTCTGTAACAGGGTCAGCCACATTCAGACAGAAAGAGCCAATAAAACAGTGTAATGTAATTTCTGCATAATGTGGTAAAGAAATTATGTTGTAGAGTCTCTTTGGAGCATTTGTGGCCGATAACACGCGAGTCAAGTCAGTTTATTTCACCATATAAATAACAGCTCTTTGTTGTTTGTGTCATGGAAAAAAAATACTAGAATGTAAAAGTTTCCTCTTGGGGTGTTTATGAAGATTCTGGATTCAATTTGGATTTGGAGATGTACTTGGTATGATTAAACAATTAAATTAAGTCATTTCAATTCAATCTACACTCTAAAAAAAGGCTTATCTTGCTGTTTCATTTATTTTTCCATTCATTATTCATAAATTAAGCCTTTTTTTCCATCCATTCATCCATTTTCTACCACTTGTTCCCTTCCGGGGTCGCGGGTGACTGGAGCCTATCCCAGTGACTTTGGGCCTTAGGCAGGGTACATAAAATAAACTAAAACAAATCGCTCTCACCTCTGATTTAGTTTCACCTCTGATTTAATTTTCACCGTGGAGTCGACAAAACTTAATAAAAGGGTTATATGATACAAAGTGATTCTGGAGGCTTGTTCGCCGTCCTCAAAAACATACAACAATCTGTTCTTGGAAATGGCAGAGCAGTGGAGTGTTTCTGAAAAATGACACTTAGCAACAGGCCACATCACAAGGTCTTTCCAAGAAGTCCTCTCACTGCGGGAAACCTGACGATAACCGTGGGCCAAAGACACACTAGAGAAGATGAATCAAGAATCATATATAAGAAAGAGTTAGAGGTAGATTCTGACCTTCCCCACAGGACACATCGATACAGGCCTTTCCAAGAAGCTCTTTCACTGCGGGAAGCCTGAGCACCAAATCAATAGAGATGCTCATGTTTCTCACCATCAGCCTTATCTGGACACTAACACTACATAAAGATATTAAAATAAAACAATGCATTGCTTTTCCATATGCAATTAAACTGATATTGGGAATTATTAAGATTATAACAGGTTTTATCTGTATTTATTATTATATTTCTGTTCCTGATCCGTCTGAGCTCTGTAGCAACACTGGAATTTCCCCATTGTGGGACAAATAAAGGTCTTAAAATCAAAATGACATATTCCAGGCAAAATACCAGCTCATCTAGAACAAATGGAGAAGTAAATAATGCGAGTATTGAACAAGGCTTTATGTGTTGCTGGGAAACCCCCAAAATCACAACGGCCCTGAAGGAGAAGGCTGTGGACTTATTTGACGTTTAAAAGCGTTAGTTAAATTAATGTATAGCACATTTATAAACAGATACATATATATAACAACGAATGCAGGTAAAATTATAACACAGGACACAAATAGACTATTTAATACTGAAAAAAATACAAATGTAACTTTTGAGTAGATGTCATAAAAATGTCTCGTTTTAAGCATAAATTTGTAGCTCTGGACAGAGGAAGAGAGTTTAGGAGCAGCCACAGAAAATGCTCTGTCTCTAGTTTCTGTTCCTCATCTGTTTGACTTAATGTTCATTTTTTTAACAATTTTGCAAAGTTCTGTGAGGTGATGGTTATGATTTTGCCCTATATATAATAAATAAATAAAAACCTTTGATTGAATTACTTGCATTTTAGATTCATGGGAGGATAAAGTGAAATATTTCGAGATATTGACCTTACACATTGAGGACACTCTTCGTTTTGTCATAAAGTTAAATATTTCGAGATATTGACCTTACACATTGAGGACACTCTTCGTTTTGTCATAGTGTGACTGTAGTAAGACAAATATACACATACACAATATGTATTTTGGGATTCTATTCATTATGGAGAAACAATTTGCTATACAGACAGTCCAGATATATCTTTTCAAGCTGATGAATAGAGTCATTATGTGCCGAATGCAGATGTCTATACTGTGTGTGTCTGAAGCAAATAGCTCCTCGTGATTCTAACATTAGCGAGCCGTAACATCAGAGCTCTTTTTTTAGACTTGATGCAAAGAGTCTGAAATGGCTCTGACTCATCCAGGGTTACACGTCAGCACATGAGCCGCAGAACACGCGTGAACCCTGTCAACATCGGGGACAACTTTATCTTCTGTTATGGTGCACGAGCAGAAGAACATAAGAAGTAGAGTGTCTGAAGAGCACGTTTTGGCTTCCAGCTTTGAAAAGATGGCGAACTAATTTAGTGGATGCCTTAAAAATCAATTCAAGGTAAAATAATGAGTTGGAAATGCTTTCTCCAAAGACATGGTTGATGGGTTTTTTTGCGTGTCTTTTTTTGTGTTTAATGACTCTACATTGTTGTAGAAAAAAGCTTCAGTTGTAGTCATCTGGACTCAGTTTGAAAAAATAGACGTTTCGACTCTCATCCAAGAGTCATTGTCAATAAAAGAATTTAGATCGAGAACTCTGATATTAATACTGTTCTGTGGTAAGACCCGCCCATTGGGAGGAGCCTTCCTGAAGTAGAAAGAGTTGTTTGTTTCAACAGAAACTCCCCCCTTGTATCTACCGAGCTAGCCTATTCAGAATCTTAATGGGCTATTAGAATCCTCTAGAATCCCAGGTCGGGATGCAGGTGAACAGGGACACAACATCATATGAAACCATGAGGTCATCTGGGTCCAGTTGGAGCTGTTTCACTTTATCCACAAAGTTGTGCGTGTTTTCCACATGATGTTCCGAATTGATGATGTTCCGAATTCCCCCACAAGCGAACATCATGTGGAAAACACGCACAACTTTGTGGATAAAGTGAAACAGCTCCAACTGGACCCAGATGACCTCATGGTTTCATATGATGTTGTGTCCCTGTTCACCTGCATCCCGACCTCTGATGCAGTAGCAGCAGTGAGGATCAGACTGCAGGAAGACACCACCCTACAGGAAAGGACCAAACTGACACCTGAACACATATGTAAACTGTCTGAACACCTGAATCTGTCTGAACACCACTTACTTTCAATTCCGGGGACAATTTTACAGACAGATTCATGGCTGTGCCATGGGCTCGCCCGTCTCTCCCATAGTGGCCAACCTGTACATGGAGCACTTTGAGAAGAAGGCACTGGCCTCTTTCTCAGGCATAGCCCCAAAACTGTGGCTCCGCTATGTCGATGATACTTTTGTAACAATCAAGCAACAAGAGTTGGAAACCTTCTCTGATCACATCAATGCTGTGGACCCACATATTAGGTTTACAAGAGAAGACGCTAAGGAGAATCGCTTGGCCTTTCTTGATCAGAGGAGAGGACGGGAAACTCCAAATATAAGTATATAGGAAACCTACACACACGGACCAGTATCTGCTCTTTGGCTCAAACCACCCACTACAGCACAAGCTGGGGGTGATCAGAACCTTACAACACAGAGCTCAAGGTGTGCCCACCAGCTCAGAGGGCAAGAAGAAAGAGGAAAAACATGTCCGTAATGCCCTCTCAGCCTGTGGTTACCCCGCTTGGGCTCTCAACAGAGTGAAGAGAACCAAGAAACAAGACAAAAGGAAAACTGAACAGAGAAAGAAGGGTGTTTCTATCCCTTATGTGTCTGGCCTGTCGGAAAAACTGCAGAGAATTTTTAGACAACACGAAGTCCCTGTTTATTTTAAACCAGGAAACACTTTAAGACAAAAACTGGTTCATCCTAAGGACAAGTTGCCGACTCAAAAACAGAGCAATGTAGTTTATTCGATCCAATGCAGTGAAGAAAGTTGTAAAGAACGGTACATAGGTGAGACGAAACAGCCTCTACACAAGAGGCTTTATCAGCACAGAAGAAATACTAGTTCAGGACCTCAGAGCGCCGTGCATCTCCATCTTGAAGCCTCTAATCACTCGTTTGAAGACGGTGAGGTGAAGGTTTTAAGCAGGGAGAAAAGATGGTTTGAAAGAGGGGTCAAGGAAGCTATTTTTGTTAAAAAAGAAAGACCTTCTTTAAACAGAAATGGAGGGCTAAGGTTTAATCTTCCTGTTATTTATAATGGGTTACTGAACCCCTGGAAAGGTAGAGGACCAGGACCAGGACACTTAGATGCTAATCAGGTACTCAGGGTGGTTGAGCCAGGGTCTCACTAAGACAAAGAGGATTCTAATAGCCCATTAAGATTCTGAATAGGCAAGCTCGGTAGATACAAGGGGGGAGTTTCTGTTGAAACAAACAACTCTTTCTACTTCAGGAAGGCTCCTCCCAATGGGCGGGTCTTACCACAGAACAGTATTAATATCGGAGTTCTCGATCTAAATTCTTTTATTGACAATGACTCTTGGATGAGAGTCGAAACGTCTATTTTTTTCTAACTGAGTCCAGATGACTACAACTGAAGCTTTTTCTACTATGGAACACGCCTGGACGAATGAGGGATTACACCGACGCTCTACATTGTTGATTGTCACAGGTTTTTTTCTGGATTCCTACAGTACCAAATTTACTGCCTCTAATATCTTCACTAGTTTATTTTTTTTTTGTTTATTTTCTGATTTGATTGAGGTGGTTTGTGATTTTGTTGAAAACCATGTCATCAAAATGTCGGCAAACTTTTGTTTCATTTGTCATTGATCCAAATAAGTGAAATTATCAATGAGAGAATACACATTTTATGACAGTTTTCATCTATCATCCCTTATGTTTTATTGTAATAGAGGATTTAATAATAATCTATTCATTGCGGCAGATGGATCATTCAAAACACACATAATTCCAAATGTGAAACCACAATTTTGCTGTTTTTAATTGTGCTCCAGGCCACAATGTTCAGATGAAAGGTTCAGCAAGAAGGTTGTGGGTTATATTCCCGGGCAGACAAACAAAACACACAAATATAGAGCGGCTATGTCCCATGAATTATGAAGTGAATGCGAGAGTGCTTTAAGTGTATATATAAAACAAGTACATTTGAGGGATACATTGTCACTAATAAAAAAGACCTGGTTCAGTATTTGTGGATTGATGGATGTTCCCAATGAAACAAAAACAGGAACACATGTTATATTATTTACTTTAGTTTAAAGCAGTTGAAATAACACTAGTCCTCCACGTCCACCTGCGCAGATCAAAGACATGTGCAGGTATCAGAGTCAAACAGAAGACCCCGGTGGACTCATAGTGGCTTGTGTGAGTCACACAGAGCCTCAGGTTAAAGCCCCCTCTCTGTGAGTGTGCTGCAGGGGGCCACCATCTCTGCACGTGCCCCCGTTTCACATGCAGGCCTATTATTGCTTTACACCGCTAAGGTCAAACGTGTTTCCAACTGCTCAAAGGCCCCTATTGTTCTCTCATTTGGGACTTGACGTTCATCATTATAAATAAGGCGTGCAGACTAATCCTTTTTCATTTAATCTAATTCCTTCTCAATGGGGCACATGCTTGGCTTTGTCTGTGTTCTTTCCCTTTTTTTCCCTCAACGTGGTCTCCATCAGTACAGCACCAGCGCTGAGGAAATGGATGGTGAGGCTATTTTTAGACGCAGGGAAGGAGGGCAGAGCAAAAGTAAGCTATGGAGAGAGGGACGGAGGGATGAGGAGGAGATAAATCTGTATTCGCCTGCTGCTGCTGGCCAAAGCGGCTCGGAGATACAGCGCGGAGGTCAGGGAAGCATCTCCTCCTCTGGACTCAGCATCACAAACAAGACATCGCTGGACAAGATCGGTGGGCAATCAGGTGAGCCTCACATTGTCATCGGTTAGTTTGTCAAATGAGCGACTGTAACGGCTGGTGTAGTGAACTGTTTGTGTGCTCAAGGTGGGGTCTAAATTTAGAAATGTGCGTACGCTTTGGGAGAAACTGGGTGAGGCTGGCATTTTGGGTTTTGGGAATGCTCTATTTTTGGCATCAAGGTTGCCATACCAAAATATACTGAGGGTTGTACGCTCAGGGTTAAAACAATACGCGGTGGGGAGCAAAACGTAGGCTGGATACATTGTGTGGCTTTAACGTGTCTGGCTCAGCGTTTATGTCTTTCTATTTCTGGTCCTTCTTTGCCTAGAACAGATTGGGTGGATTGTATTTTTTGCAGCTGTTTACACTCTCCAAAGTAAATATGGATACTGTCTGAGCTGTAATACCAAAAGCGTGCACATACAATAATGTTAATTGATATAGTAAATCTTAAATTATTCTTATTAATCCTCATTACTGTTCATAATCTTAGTCTGGGTGGTCCTGCGCGCCTGAAGGACTTGGTTAAGTAAAACGTTATAACATATAAGATTGCATAGCTCCAGTTCTGCTGTACATTCTCATATCTTAACGGTAATGAAAAAGTCTTGATGTGAAATGATGTAAACAAATGATCCTGGCTGTCACACAGTGTACTCTTTGTGCTAGTCTCAAACCTGTATCGACAGAAAGGATTGCCTCAAGAAGAAACTCAGGACTATATTCAATTCAATCCATATTTAAATAAGAGCAAGTGATGATTTTCTGTGAATGAACTGCCTAAAACTATAGGACAAACATAAACCTAGATCTGGACTTATCTAATGCAGATCTGCAGCAAGAGACGGAACTGGGCTTGGGATGCAAAGTCATTTCAATAAGAATAGGACTAAAATAACAAGACTTAACCAGGAATAAACCGGTCTACACCAGAAGCAAACCAGAAAAATCACACTTGAATTGCGTGATCCCAGTATGAAACCAGCTTAATCCTGATGCAGACTAGATTAGGTCCTGTTCTAGTCCTGGTTTAGCTTTGGTCTTGTCTATGTTAAGTTCTGGGTTTAGTCTCAGTTTAGCCTCAGGTTTAATGTGTTGTATTTGGCTCTTACTTGGACTTAAAGGTGCACTATGTACGTTTTTAGGTGGAGGGTTTTTCATTTTTTCTCTTTGTCATTTTGACTGGAATCTTCCACAAACCAAACCAAAGTATTTTTTTGTTGTTGTTGTCAATTCCGACACCTGTAATTGAATAAATGAAAGACGGTTAAGGTTTTATACCGTGGAACATTCAAGGCAAAGCAAGTGACGGACCCTCCACCAGAAAACATGCCTCGTGCAACAAAACCACTAACTGTTCTGTCCATTTGTCCTCTCCAGAGATGCGGCCGCGGTCCAGACTGCCCTCCAAGCGGACCCTCCTCCTGCCCACGATCAAAGAGGGCACAGAGGAGACCGTGAGGGAGCTGAACGACGCCAACAAGACCTACAGCCAGGACCACCCCATCGACTCCTCCGAGGACTACTTCCTGTCCATCTGTCACCTGGCCCACCCCACCTTCCCAGCGCGGGACATCACGCCCTACAGCGGCCACGCGCGGGACGGCAAGCTCGGCTGTTACGGACACTCCGACCCGTTGGAGCATCTCTACGGGCACCCCAATTGCGGCCTCCAGTCGGGGAGAACGCACGCGAGATCCAGCGAGAGGACGAGGGCGCACAGCATTCCCAATGCCTCCACTCCCGATCCGACCCACCGGCGCAAAAGCAGTTGCCCCGAGTTACACAGCACGGCCCAGAGCGCTGACGCTTACCAAAGATGCTCACCAAAGATGGACATGACGTCGGTGATGGAGGAGGAGAGGCGGGACCCGTGCATCAAACTGTCCCTCATTTCTCATTGGATCTCGGACTGCCGGTCGGCGTGGAGAGAGGCGCGGTCCCGGGCCTGTCTGCTGCCCGCCATCGCTGAAATATAGGGCATTGCCAGTACATGGGACTCTGCAGTGTGGTAGGGCAGCTCCATTGTTTGTCCACTGGAATTTAAGAGCTATTTTCAAAGAGAGAATTTAAAAAACGGCGATATTAGTCAACTGTATCTAAAATAATACAATGTCTTCATATTGTAAACACTGTTATTGTAATGTGCTTGACTCAACAGAGCAGAATGTAAAAATAATACAATGATAATGTAACTTAATTTCGAGGTTTGAAAATGAAAACCACATTTCAGAGCCTGGAGCTGCCCTGTGTGCCTCTGAAGCACACGAGACACCTGCACATGTGTAGAAAATGCAGATTATTTGTTATTTGTTGTGTATCGAAATCTCACTGTCCATGTTGAGGCCTATACACTTGATGTTGCAACGCTCTTTTTTTAAATCTTGCTTTTGTGAACTAATTATGAATAAAAGAGTTTGATACTTTGACTTTCTTGACGCTGTAGTCAGTCTCCAGCCTCAGTTCTGCCGGTGCCTTGTGTGAGATGGGGTTTCTATGGTAACTCGTGGGATCCCACTCGGCAAACGTGCGGAGGCAAACACGATGACTCAATTCAAAATAAACACAAAGAACAGCAGTTGTGTCGTTAAAAGGCTGCCTGCCTGTTATGTTTGGATAATAAGAAGCTTTAACACAGTAAATTAATTACCGTATAGAAAATATTCACTCTTTTATAGAATTTAACAACAATTGATTTGAACTGAAAACAGATAAATGTGTGATTGAATAAATAGACCTTATTCTTTGTAAAGGTTAAAAGAATCTTACACATAACAAACAGGATTAAATGAACTACGACACTCATTCTTGCAGTTTCACATGTGGCCACTAGATAGAGCCCACTCTTCTTTTCTGGGAGGTTTATTAAAGTCTGACTTCATTCCTTTATCCCAGGCATTTACGTAACCGCCAGCTCTTTTATAACATCAAATATCCTGTAAAAGGGATTTGTGTTCTTGATGGATGTGGGATTGGTACTGTCACTTTCAACAGATTTAGATTTTTAGGGCAGCAATGCAATCACTTATGACTGCACAGAGAGGAGCTGCATGTCACTGAATGATGATTGGATTCTTTTTTCTGTTTCTGTTTCTATTTTTGTGCTTTCGTTTTTAAATGTAGATGAAAAAGAAAATAGGTTGACGTCGTTTGTTGGCAGATGTTGCTCCAAGTTTGTTTGGCAGAAGAAATGCAAAACCAAATGACAAAATGGTGTGTGTCGTTGGATTAAATATCTCTGTGAAGGAGGTGAAAGGCATTCTTACCCTGGTGGATTGATCCAGGCACCTGATAGGGGTGGTGTACCTGTCAAGTAAAAAGAAATCATCGCGCGACCGCCTTCCCGCCCGTCGCCCCCCAAATGAGGCTCAGTAATTCACCGTTGATGATTGCGTAGTTTGTGATTCAAATAGTTGTTTGAGCAGGGAGAAAGGGAGAGAGAGCCTCGGTGACCCGGGACTTTCTGCCACAACCAGAGTTGTGGCAGAAAGAATAAAGTCTAATTCAAATCTAAAGACTTTATCCCCCTCCTCCCTGTTCCTCCGTCACCTAGCAATAGAGACCCGCCGCTAATGCTAACGCTAATGCTAAGACCGTGGCACGAGAGGAAATTTCCCATCAAAATAAAAGAGGAAGAGGAAGTGAAGACATTCATTGTGCCTCTGCTGGCCAATAGTGAAAAATACACAATATCTGTAATGCACTTTTTTCATGGCGTCTCGAGGAGAATATAATCCATGAGTTTCAAACAAATCAGACAATGTTGAGTTTTTCACACAATGCGCTATAGAGTAAATTTGTTACATGTTTAAGCCTTTTTTGAGGGCGTGTTACGCAGAGACTGTAAGGAATATCTTTTTTTTTTTTCTTTAGTCTCTAGATGCAAAAAGTGTTGTTTTGAGCTCGATCGGACGAAAAACCTAGGACAAGTACGATGTTGAAAACATGGCTGACTTCCTGTTTATCATAGAGCGATGCTGCCAGGTGTGTTTTACTCGTCAAAGGTCAGAGGTCAAAGGTAGCTCTATCACTGTCCCAAGTTTCATGTGCCTAGGCCAAAGATTAAGAATTTCATGTTTTTTCTTTTTTGCTCTAGGTGGCGCTGTTGCGACGTTCTCGTAAGCTCCATTTTATTAGATTTCGGGTTGTTGTGGAAGAATGACAGAGAATAAAAATAAGACGAATAAACCAGACGAAAATAAGAGCTCTTGCCATTTCATGGCTCAAGCTAATAATAATAAAGAAACCAGGGGAAAACAATGACTCCTCGCATTCCATGGAACTAGCCAATTCAATTATTTGTTTGAACTTTTTATAAACAGATTTCCAAAGGGCTGAACACATTAGCATTAGCAAGACTAAAATCAAAGCAATACGCTAAATGAATAAAATACAAAACAAATAAAAACATCAATAGTATGGATTTGAGCACTACGAGCTGGCATCTGCTCTGGAGGATGAAGTTAGAAATGTATTTAGGTGACAGTAGATTCAGAATCAGTATTGTTTTGTATTGCCATTATCGGTGAATTATAAAACGATAAGATATAAAAATAAACTATAAGCACTTAAGAGGAAGCCTATGCGAAGCACTTTCAGTAATTACAGTAATGTGCTTGTACATGTCCGTTCTGGATTACTTAATAAGAAAAAGCTCGTGTAGGCTTTTGGAAATCAGACTCGATCAGGACAAGAAAAGTCCAAACAGTACAGATGCAAAAACTAACCCCTGGGGGACTCCGCTGTGAAGAGAGGTGGAGGATGTGGTGAAGCCCCCCAATCTAACAGGGGGATGATCTCCTCGACAAGTATAAGACCCGAACCAGCAGTTTCATGTGACGAATATGGAATGTACAATGACTGCAAAACATTTTTAATGGAATATTTTATGTTTGAAGAAACACAAGAGTCTCATAAACAGGGTCATTCAATCTAAGATTATTTACTAAATCTAGGCACAATCCCTGAGGTGAGGCTGCTAAGGTTTATTAATCATATGTATTTACTCATTTATTTAGGCTCACTATTTCATATCATTTAAGTTCTAGTTTTAATGTTTTTACTTTATATTTTAAGTCGTGGCTTTATGTCATGATTTTTGTTCTTATTTCTTTTCATTCTTTTATCACTTTTAGGATTTTCTAGTGACTCTGTGGAGCCCTGTGCACCAGGAGCGGTGGTTACAGTGGAGGGAGGGACTGGATTCAAGTTTGACTTTACTGACAGAATTTGTGAGAAAGGACAAAGAGACTGTTGAAAGTGTTCAAAGCTGTCTGTGTGTGAGTGTGTGGAGGGTTGTGGGAATAAACAGGTCAGAAAGCTCTCATATTGCAGAAGATTGAACTGTTTTATTAAGCATTGAAAGTGAAACTAAAACGTTAAAAGAAGCACTTGTTGGAATATTCTCTGAGTCACTGTAAGGACATGAGTTCAGAAAGTGAAAATAAGTCACATGTGAGAATTAACTTGTATCACAGTCAATGAAAAAACAAAAAACAAAGCGAAATTAATATGATTAACAATAAATGTACTGTAAATATTCAGAACCCCCAATTGATGTTGGTACATTTTTTATCTGTTCCGTCATGGACCGGCCTCCTGCTGGTGCCAGAGTCAGGACTAAACAGGGATCGGGCCTCCTGCTGGTGCCAGAGTCAGGACTAAACATGGACCGGCCTCCTGCTGGTGCCAGAGTCAGGACTAAACATGGACCGGCCTCCTGCTGGTGCCAGAGTCAGGACTAAACATGGACCGGCCTCCTGCTGGTGCCCAGAGTCAGGACTAAACATGGACCGGCCTCCTGCTGGTGCCAGAGTCAGGACTAAACATGGACCGGCCTCCTGCTGGTGCCAGAGTCAGGACTAAACATGGACCGGCCTCCTGCTGGTGCCAGAGTCAGGACTAAACATGGACCGGCCTCCTGCTGGTGCCAGAGTCAGGACTAAACATGGACCGGCCTCCTGCTGGTGCCAGAGTCAGGACTAAACATGGACCGGCCTCCTGCTGGTGCCCAGAGTCAGGACTAAACATGGACCGGCCTCCTGCTGGTGCCAGAGTCAGGACTAAACATGGACCAGCCTCCTGCTGGTGCCAGAGTCAGGACTAAACATGGACCGGCCTCCTGCTGGTGCCCAGAGTCAGGACTAAACATAGACCGGCCTCCTGCTGATGCCAGAGTCAGGACTAAACATGGACCGGTCTCCTGCTGGTGCCAGAGTCAGGACTAAACATGGACCGGCCTCCTGCTGGTGCCAGAGTCAGGACTAAACATGGACCAGCCTCCTGCTGGTGCCAGAGTCAGGACTAAACATGGACCGGCCTCCTGCTGGTGCCAGAGTCAGGACTAAACATGGACCGGCCTCCTGCTGGTGCCAGAGTCAGGACTAAACATGGGGAATCTGCGTTTCAGTTTTATGCAGCTAAAATCTGGAACAGTCTTCCTGAAGATGTGAGACAGGCTTCTACTCTGACAATGTTCAAATCTAAGCTAAAAACAGTTTTGTTTAGCTGCGCATATGACTGAAAGGATTTTATTTGCACTCTTCTCTTTCATTTCTTTAACTGTTTTGTGATTTGAATGCATTTTTCTCGGAGAGTGAAGCACTTGTGTATGAATTGTGCTCTACAAATAAACCTGCTCTGCCTTGCCTAAAGCAAACTAAAAACATGAATTCTCTGAATCTCAGTTTTGTATAGACAAATAATATGAGGTTGGTCTATACGTAGACCAAATACCATGATAATATAACGTTTCGGTGAATTGACACTTGACCATTTCCAGCGAAACCCTTGAAGAGAAATAAGAAGTGCAACTGAAACAGGCAAAAGGAAGTACCAGTCCAAACAGCGAGCACACTTCACACTTTTTACCATTTCCTTTGATTTTAGGAGAGAGCGCTGAAGCAGGGGGGAAATCCCCCTCTGAAGACGAATTAACCTCCCACACAAGTAAAATTAGAATAATGTCAGTTTCCATTGTATTCTGTCACTAAAACCTCTGCCCTGCACTGGCCCTGGACCACAAAGACGCACATCCCTTTTCTGTGGTCCTTCATAGGTACTATTCTTAAGCGCTTTAACTCTACTTTGTAAAAATATTACATTTTCAGAGGAGCCATTATGAATTATTAAAGCAAAGTGCACTCTGCTGATGTCAAAATGAGAAGGTGAATCCAGTTATGCACAAAGTCAACACAGCAGTTTTGGAATATTTACGACCTCCATTTCTTCTGATAAAGCAATAAAGAGGAGACTTCTGCATTTCTGTAAGGTAGTCAATCAGTATTCGCCCTCAAACCAGAAGGTCATAGGATCAAACCACACAGTAAGGTACATAAACTGTATTTTTGTCCCGGGGAAAGACACTCAACTCCTTTTAAAACTCCACCAAATCACAGTGCGAGTAGTTCACTTTGCAAACTGGGGACTTCAGACCATTGTTGTCTACTAAACCCCAAAGCACAGACGCAGAGAAGCCATTCTAGTTTAAACTTGAGTAACCATACTTTCATTCAAACCAGTTTTAAAGTCTCCAGGGTGACTTGAAGCGGAGTGCATTGCAAACATGCCAACAACACCCTCAGGCATGTTAGCATTTACCTTTACCTCACTGAGAAACTAAATCTCACTATTGAATACTGCTCTGAACTACTGACCCCTAGTGCCTGGAGTTGGGACATGTTTATATTTTGCTGTTAGATGTGATTTTATCAGCTTCTTGGCACTTCCAGTATTTTAATCAGTCCTCATAAGTTCTGATCTGTACCTGTATCTGTGCCAAATGGCATGAAAAGCAGCCAAATCCGATGAGCAGTAATCAGATTTCTGCCTGATAGTTCACACCAGGGCATGTGCCAATAAACATGATCTAATTATTGAATTATCTGATTCATGTTTTGTGTGATCAAACTTCTGCTCTGCACACGTTTCTGACACGTTTAGAGTCACATGACTCCAGTTACTGAAATGGCTGTAGATTATTTTAAAAAAGGGTCATTCTATTCTTTATTGCTTCACTCTTTGTTTGTAAAAAGGAAGAAGAACGCTCTTTCTCTCAATAATGAATAGAGAAACGGATGTGAAACCCACTGTCACTGCTGAAGTCAGTCTCTTCCTTTAAAGTGGTGTCCTGTTTAAGCAAATACAAACAGTAAGAAATAACATTTATCTTTTGGTTTTGTGGAGTGAGATCATCTGTGAGATTATTTAAATCACTTTATTAAAGAAAACCATAGGAAAGACCTACACACTGTGCCCATCTCTGGAAACATGTTACATGTTGCTCTTTCCGAGCGGTGCATTTCATAGGTGTTAGCCACGGCCTGCACATTAGTGACTAATGCTTCAAACTCCTACACCAACAGCCACAACACAAGCTCAGGGCTAAAAAGTGCAAAAGGGTGTTGCAACTTCATTTAAGTATGTTTGCACCCAGATTTCAGCCTGAAAATAAAATAACATTTCAGTATTGTCTTGAACTCTTTGTCCGTTTAGTCTGGACTTGTAATTTTAGAAAGTTTTAGTTTAATCCATATTATTGGGTCATTATTCAGCATGACAACAATAATATTGATGATAGAATACTTATGACTAATCTTATACATTATATCCATTCATTTTCTACCTCTTGTTCCCGTCAGGGGTCGTGGGTGACTGGAGCCCATCCCAGTGACTTTGTGCCGTTCAACCATTTACTCTCACATTCATTCACTTGGGACAATTTAGAGTTGCCAGGAAAGAACCCACGGTAACACGGGGAGGACATGCAAACGCAAGATCATGTGATGTTGGTTTAGCCCGGGATTCAAACCCATGATCTCCTTATTGGGATGTGGGAGTACCTGCTCTGCCACCGTGTACCCAAATGATATATCATAATTGTATTTTTACTTGAAAATAGTAAATTAAATAGTGCTAGACGCAGATATGCCTTTGCCGGCCAAATCCAATTATTGGACCGTACAAAGAAAAGTTAAAAAATATACAAACTACTTAGAAACTCAAATAGAAAAAAGCTGTTCGATATAATCAAACTATAAAAAATATATGTTCAGCTATTTTCCTATAGTATAAACAATTGCTGACCTGAATTTTCCTCAATGTCATTACTATTTAAATATTCCTCCTTTTGACATTGTGCAAGGTGTAAATGATTATTTCCATATCAGATTTAAACTTTCAATTGGTTTAAACTATCACTATTCACCGGTGTGACAAAAGAAGGAGTGGTGAGTGTGTGGCTTTCATTTTGCGGCTTCTTTGCAGTTTCACTTTCCACTCTCAAAGAAATTTCCCACTTCAGAGCCATGATGTAACGCCACTTGAACTGTATAAAAGAGTGAGTCCGGAGCCGAGTCCTTCACAGACCTCAGCTCCTTGACCCGAGTCCTTCACAGACCTCAGCTCCTTGACCCGAGTCCTTCACAGACCTCAGCTCCTTGACCCGACGACCAGCTTAGCTCCAGACGACAACATGAACAGCATCAGCATCAAAGTCCTGCTCGTCCTCACCGCCCTGGCGTTCATCTGCCACGCACAACGTAAGCATTTATACTTTTATTTATTGTAGTATAGTAAACTGTCTGGGTTTATGGTTAATAAACATCTGCAGTTTGATATATCCTCTGCCAATCATAAGGCATCTGTGTGGAAAGTCGAAAGGACAAGATTAATATGACAAAATTATGGACCCAAACCCTGAAAAAAATATACATTCAACATTTGTAAATTGTATGTGTGTTTTTAAATTCATACATTCTGGACCAGGACATTTATCATGAGTTTATGTGTGTTCCTCTACATAAACATGTGTATAGGAATCCTCCATCAGTCTATTGACTTATGAATTTTCATTTTTTGTTTCAGAAAACCAGGCCGGACAGCAGTGTTTATGCGCCTCCTTTAAAAACACCGTGGACTCCAAGAAAAACATTTCAGACGTTCAGATCTACCCCAGCACGAACTTCTGCAATCAAGTTGAGATCATGTAAGTTATCAACATCAAATGAATCTTCTGCATAGAAATGATTATAGGCTGTAACATATCTTATTTTCTGTTCAGCATCACCAATAAAAATGGGGCCAGATATTGCTTGAACCCCAACCTTAAAGTTGCCAAAGCTTTACTGAACAGAATCATCCGGTAAGTCCATACCATCTTTTTGTCTTCCGTACATAGTCTCAGTACAGGCTACAACACAGCTACTGTACATGTATATTCCTCTAATACTAACACTTTCCCCCTTTATTCCTTTCAGAGCGAGGAAGTAAGGAAATGCTCTGATGACCATTGACCGCTCACCAACTCAACAAAGAATGTGATGAAAAAAAGTGAAGTGTAAATAATATTCTACAAAGACGTGACTGTGTTTGTTGTTGTTTTTCTTTTTAAATCATATACATTATTTATGTCTATCTGCTTTCTTAATGTTATGAGCATTATTGTGTCTGACTTTTCCGTTCATGGATCCACTGTTCTCCGTTTTAACATGTTTTATTTATATATTTTCACATGGACTTCATTTTTTTTTTGTAATAAAATGTATTTTGAATGAATTTCCTTTTTTTACGTTCTGTTTCTATCACGCCTTTGAAGAATAGCGCCGCCTGGTGGTGAACTTAATGTGACGCTGCTGCTGTTAAAGTGTCAGATAAAACGGATTTATAGTTTAATTACAAGAGAATCTGACACCAAAAGTAGAGCAAAGCAAAGAGTGGATTACATGAGTTCTTACTAACAACATGCTCCTTCACTCTTTAGACACACTCAGAGCCTGGTGCTGCTAAGCCTGTGTATTTCTCAGTAAAAACAAAAACAGACAACACTAAACCTGATGAGAGAAATAGACTACATAAGAAATAGAGTATATTCAACTTGATTTTAATTTAAATTGGCACTTGGCCTGTTTGTCCACCATCAATCAATACAGCAAAGTTTGGTTTAGCCCACTGCGATTACCACGTGTAGTCTCTTGTATTTAAGTGTATTTAAGTGTACTAAATACTACTACTTCAGTACTTCATGATTAGCCAGCCTGCAACAAGCTTCATTTGTAATAGATCCATAGGCAAAGTAAAGCACATTTTTAGAAAGAGATTTCATGTCCTCGGGCCTTTCTGTTGTTACGAATGTACCTTTCCCTGCTTAGACTTCAGGATCCAGGCCTGTGCGGGTCCTGCAACAGTAAAACTCCTTCTCCGTGTGCGTGTGTCCGGTGTTTTGCTGACGTTGACCGCGGTACGATCACGTTACAGTGACTTCTAACGCAGCTCCACTTCCCGAGGAGCGCGCGCGCGGCTCCCGTCAGGCCCGTGTGTTGGAGCGCGTGCCGCTGCTGCGCTGAGGAGGACGCGTGGCGGTGCCTCCGGGCGGTGTTTACACTTTGCGTGTCCAAAAGTCATGGATGAACAAACAAGACGATATTTGCTTTGTACGTGTGTCATTGCGGCGCGCGCGGGACCACCGGGAGCAGCGAGCGGATCAGAGGAAACACGATCTTAGTTTGAAGGTTTGATCATGTTTTCTACCAAAGAGAAAATAATACAACCCGTTAACGCATTGGTTAATACTATTGTGCAGTATTTCTTATTGTTGTGTTCGTTTGTGGACTCATCTCCTACAGCGCACGACTTAAGTTCATGTTTTTGCAAGTCACGTCACGTTTCCGTGCGCAGTATCCACAGTGTGAGACGTGTGAAGTGGCAGACGTGCTCTGGACTATCAAAATAATTGTACCATGAAACAACTGCACAAACCGTTAGTAAAATAGCCTGTATTATGTGCTGACCTAATATTCAACTCACTGTTTGTAACTTAAGATTTTCTATTTGTGGACATTCGGAAATTGGATATTGTTCTTGCATAGCTTAGCCAACCTTTCCTTGTTCCCAAGCATTGAATGTCAATGAATGATCCTGTTGTGCAATCATAATATTATATAATGATGTGATCACTGTGACAGGTTTGGATTTTAAAGACAAGCACAGTGGCCCTGAGCAAACACTTTCTAGTCAACGAGGACGCTTCAGCCTGCTCTCAAAATGTCCTCTCGGCAAGGAGACATTCCAGGTAAAACTAAAACTAAATCATGTATGATCAGATATGGATGAAGAAAAACAACTTAGCCCTTTGTAATTAAACGTTTATTTCTACATGTATTGCATAGGCATGTAATAAGCTACAGTATTCATTTGCGTAAAGTACATTTGGTTTACCGTATTTTCCTGACGCACCAGCCAAGAATGCATATATAAGTCGCACTGGAGTATGAAATGCGTGTGTGTGAAAGTGTGAAAATAACAAATAATATCATATATAAGTCGCTCCGGAGTATAAGTATATAAGTATAAATATAAATATAAGTATAAGTTGCACCTCGGCTAAAACTATGAAAAAAGGTGCAACTTATAGTCCGGAAAATACAGTAGTTATCCATCATATATTCATAAATAAAAGAGTTTGTTATATTCATAAGGTTTTGTTTGTTTTGAAATGAACCTGCATGTTAACCTCTTGCACGATGTTCTCCAGATGACAGAGTATGACTTGATTCTATTACAGCCCTGGAGTCTGGGGCCTGCTCTTCCCTCTTCGGCGCCATGTCGTCCCCAGTCTCGATGGTCCGGCACACCGTCAGCTACGATGAGCTGATCGATGCTCCGATGCACTCCCCGCCTCCCGACATGGCCGTCAACATCCTGTGGAAGGACCCGATCAAACCCAAGCACAGATTTTGGAACGCTACAGAGGTGCCTCAGGCTTGATTAGAAACATTAGCGAATTAATGTTGGCCAATGAATGGAGGATGGTATTCACTGATTATATGTGGCTTGATCTTTGACCTATTGTCAACGTTCTCTTTGGCAACAAACTGAACTGGAAACTGACCTCAAAATGTTTGCGGTCCTATGAGCATGTTTGCCATGAGTGTGCGGCTGTTTGCATTCGGAGGAGTGACAGAAATGCGTAGAAACAAAGGCTGTTCAAAGAATTGGGTTGTTTTTGCCTCGTGCGGTGTCATTTCAATTTGTAAACTAAAAAGTAACATGTGTTTGTGTTTGTAGGAAGGTGAGAGTGGTGGAAGGTTAGTGACGTTTGAGGCGGCGGCTCCTGCAAAGTCACCTGTGCCTGTCGTAAAGGCCAAGGCCACCACTTTGATGAGTGCATTGATGAGTAAGTGAAAATCAAATGCATTTATGCATTCATGTAAATTTGGAGATAAGGACTGAGTGTTCTGAACAAAACCCGCTGTTATAAGCAAGCCACATTCACAGAGATAAGCCATTACTGCTGGATCACTGGGCCTGTACAGTCACATACTTTTAATACACTGTTGCTGCATTTCTGGAGACATCGGAAAGGTTTTTGGATTCTTTTCATAATTTTTTTCGTGAAATTTGCATTTGGGATAAACAAGACCTGTGCAGATCCGATCAGAGTCGATCACCGTTGATCTGAACACGGTGCACCCTGGGTAGGTTTGCGTTCGACTTCACTCCGACTTGCTCTGACATCACAAGTTGAAAGCTTGTGAAATCCAAACAGGATCAACCAGCTGGAGCAGACTCCCCAACTCCTGTGCGTTATTATAATTAAAAGCGTATTTATTTATTTACAAGGCAATATTTGATCCTTTTTCACTTAGGCTTAAGGCTTAGGTCCATCATTATCTTCATTTAGTGGCCAGTTGACTGGAGTTCGACGTCATCAATAAGTCTGTAGAAAATGCAATTTCATCCACTTTGAATGATGTTCCTCCTTACAACAAACTTGAAGTATGACATCATCACAGTATAATCTGAAAGTATTTTCCATTAGGGTGTTCACATGTGCACACTAGTCCCTACATAGGGCACTATTTAGAGCACACTATATTGTGATAATTGAAACTATTTAACGCAGCAGTAGTGACTCGAAGTTTGTTTACTGTTTTTAAACATCGTTTTCGCAGGCGCATCTCTAAGGACATTTTTCTTGCTTTAATCAAACATGGCGGATATCTAATGGTAACAGTCATTTTTGGATGCTCCTGAGCTTTATTAGGCTTACCTAGAATTCAATGATCTCTTCATAGTTCTAGGGCTTCCGAAATTTCCCCATGTGTGGACAATAAAGGATTATTTTATAAAGGATTATATTACATTGCAACTGCTAACATTGATTTTTTGTTTTAACCAGAGCAAAGCCACGAGAACATGCAGCGATTTGAGCACCAAGCGGGCCTCACAGACACTGGCTACTCTCCTCACAAGGGACTTTCAGCTGAGGAGACTCGATTTCATCTACGGGCTGAAAGCACTTTTCCAGTGAGTACATAGTGTGACAACGAATTTACATGCACACCAAAAATCTGATCATTAACGGATTTCTGGAGTTTGTTGATAAGATTATTGATACGACATGCAAAGACAAGTTTATTTGTAGAGGAGTGGAAAACTATGTTTTAAATGTTGAAATAATAATTTTAAAATTCATTGTACTTTGTCTGCCTAATACAACAGTGACTCAAATCTAATTATTAGGTTATCTCAGAGCTTCTCAAAGTGTGGGGCGTGCCCGTGGGGAGGGGGGAGAAACATTTGGAGAAATCTGTGCACATTATGTGTGACAGACATGTTTTGAGCAACAGAAAAAACCCCAGTGCCAACACGTGGTAATCTTTAAATACGCGAGAGCAGCGGAGTGGGTCGGTCTGCCCCTGTGCCTGCCCGCCTGCCCCTGTGCCCCTCGCACACGCCTGCCCCTGTGCCCCTCGCACACGCCTGCCCCTGTGCCCCTCGCACACGTCTGCCCCTGTGCCCCTCGCACACGTCTGCCCCTGTGCCCCTCGCACACGTCTGCCCCTGTGCCCCTCGCACAAGTCTGCCCCTGTGCCCCTCGCACACGTCTGCCCCTGTGCCCCTCGCACACGCCTGCCCCTGTGCCCCTCGCACACGTCTGCCCCTGTGCCCCTCGCACACGTCTGCCCCTGTGCCCCTCGCACACGTCTGCCCCTGTGCCCCTCGCACAAGTCTGCCCCTGTGCCCCTCGCACACGTCTGCCCCTGTGCCCCTCGCACAAGTCTGCCCCTGTGCCCCTCGCACACGTCTGCCCCTGTGCCCCTCGCACACGTCTGCCCCTGTGCCCCTCGCACAAGTCTGCCCCTGTGCCCCTTGCACAAGTCTGCCCCTGTGCCCCTCGCACACGTCTGCCCCTGTGCCCCTCGCACACGTCTGCCCCTGTGCCCCTCGCACACGTCTGCCCCTGTGCCCCTCGCACAAGTCTGCCCCTGTGCCCCTCGCACAAGTCTGCCCCTGTGCCCCTCGCACACGTCTGCCCCTGTGCCCCTCGCACACGTCTGCCCCTGTGCCCCTCGCACACGTCTGCCCCTGTGCCCCTCGCACACGTCTGCCCCTGTGCCCCTCGCACAAGTCTGCCCCTGTGCCCCTCGCACACGTCTGCCCCTGTGCCCCTCGCACACGGCTGCCCCTGTGCCCCTCGCACCCCCCTGCCCCTGTGCCCCTCGCACACGTCTGCCCCTGTGCCCCTCGCACACGCCTGCCCCTGTGCCCCTCGCACCCCCCTGCCCCTGTGCCCCTCGCACAAGTCTGCCCCTGTGCCCCTCGCACAAGTCTGCCCCTGTGCCCCTCGCACACGCCTGCCCCTGTGCCCCTCGCACACGCCTGCCCCTGTGCCCCTCGCACACGCCTGCCCCTGTGCCCCTCGTACCCCCCTGCCCCTGTGCCCCTCGCACAAGTCTGGCCCTGTGCCCCTCGCACACGTCTGCCCCTGTGCCCCTCGCACAAGTCTGCCCCTGTGCCCCTCGCACACGCCTGCCCCTGTGCCCCTCGCACCCCGCTGCCCCTGTGCCCCTCGCACAAGTCTGCCCCTGTGCCCCTCGCACACGCCTGCCCCTGTGCCCCTCGCACACGTCTACCCCTGTGCCCCTCGCACCCCCCTGCCCCTGTGCCCCTCGCACAAGTCTGCCCCTGTGCCCCTCGCACACGTCTGCCCCTGTGCCCCTCGCACACGTGTGCCCCTGTGCCCCTCGCACACGTGTGCCCCTGTGCCCCTCGCACAAGTCTGCCTCTGTGCCCCTCGCACAAGTCTGCCCCTGTGCCCCTCGCACACGCCTGCCCCTGTGCCCCTCGCACACGGACACAATTGTAATTATGCTTTATTTGTTAAGCACTGACATTGGTTGAATTACAATTTAACCATCAGTTCTGGCTTTCTCAATTTGACTGGATGCTACACAATTTCCCCATGTGGGACAATAAAGGAATATCTTATCTTATCTTACTCACCTTGTTGTTGTTCTTGTTGTTGTTGTTCTTGTTGTTGTTGTTGTTATTGTTGTGTTACTTTTAATGGCGGTTGGCAGCCAACTGAAAAGGTGCCTTTAACGCCGCCTACTGCAGTTGTACGTCTTCTGTAGTTGTACATCTTCAAAGTATGTGTTTTACTCTATACAAAAAGAGAGAGGAAGAAAGAAAGCGACTGGTCATGTGACAATTGCACGCATATGCAAAAAGAATGTGTGTGCATTCTTTGATCCCATGGACTTTGAAAACAATCTTGTTGTTGTTGTTGTTGTTGTTGTTTTATGGCGATTGGCATCCAAGTGTTGCATTACCGCCAGACTTTATTCCTCAGACTTTTCTCTCTTCTCTTCTTTGGACTGAAATAGTAGAGTTGTGGTACCTGATGATGTCTCTGGTCCTGTACCTGATGATGTCTCTGGTCCTGTACCTGATGATGTCTCTGGTCCTGTACCTGATGATGTCTCTGGTCCTGTACCTGATGATGTCTCTGGTCCTGTACCTGATGATGTCTCTGGTCCTGTACCTGATGATGTCTCTGGTCCTGTACCTGATGATGTCTCTGGTCCTGTACCTGATGATGTCTCTGGTCCTGTACCTGATGATGTCTCTGGTCCTGTACCTGATGATGTCTCTGGTCCTGTACCTGATGATGTCTCTGGTCCTGTACCTGATGATGTCTCTGGTCCTGTACCTGATGATGTCTCTGGTCCTGTACCTGATGATGTCTCTGGTCCTGTACCTGATGATGTCTCTGGTCCTGTACCTGATGATGTCTCTGGTCCTGTACCTGATGATGTCTCTGGTCCTGTACCTGATCTTCTTTTTCTTCTTTGGTGTTTTATGGCGGTTGGTAGCCAAGTGTTACATTACCGCCAGACTTTATTCTTTAGACTATATTCGTTTCCATTTTTCATTCTTTAGTCTTCATTCTTTAGACTTGCTGTTGTTGTTTTATGGCGGTTGGTAGCCAAGTGTTACATTACCGCCAGACTTTATTCTTTAGACTATATTCGTTTCCATTTTTCATTCTTTAGTCTTCATTCTTTAGACTTGCTGTTGTTGTTTTATGGCGGTTGGTATCCAAGTGTTACATTACCGCCACACTTTATTCCAGTTGGCCTCTGCTCGGGCTTCCTGTACCTGATGATGTCTCCGGTCCTGTACCTGATGATGTATGTGCTTTGATCTCGTGGGCTTTGAACTGAAGAATGAAGTCTGAAGAATAAAGTCTAAAGAATAAAGTCTGGCGGTAATGTAACGCTTGTATACCAGCTGCCATAAAATCCCATAGAAGAAAGCCATTTTTTTCTTTCTTTTGACGGTATAGCGTAAAATACATACTTGGAATACGTACAACTGCAGTAGGTGGCAGTAAATGCACCTTTTCAGTTGGCTGCCACAACAACAACAACAGTCTGTGTGACGTCGTGGACCCGCAGTGGTAAAAGTGATCCTCAGTGACGAGAAGTAACGCAAGAGTCGTCTCCCTGAAACGCCGTATTTACCGCAGTTAATTGCAAAATTTGCGCTGTTCCAGAGGCTATGGGGGGCTTGGATACTTTTTTTTTCTGGCGGGGGGCGCGCCTGAAAAAAGATTGAGAAGCTCTGTGTTATCTGATTATTCCAGTTTTCAGATTTTATTCGTCATCATTGCGTAGATATCTAAAATAGTTGTAAACAAGGCGAACAACTGCTACGGGCCAATCACAGCGCTCCTTACTAGCGTCCATTCCACACAGACTGACCAATCACAGTGCTTCTTACCAAGGGCGGTACAGCCCTAGAGAAGTGTAGGGAGCGATCTTTTTCTCCAAATTATTTCCATACATTATCTATTACTTGCAGTTATGGCCAAAATGAAGATGTACATTGAGCTGGATCGAGACAAAAAGCTTATTATAAAAAGGTATGTTGATTATCATGAGTTAGATCTTAGCCTTTAGCCGGACGAAAACAGGCCTAAGCTAACAAACAGGTCGGCTAACGTTACGGCTTCTTGTGTATATGGTTGTATTTGAGGCTTAAGGACACGCGAACAAAGACATTCTACTATTCTGTGCGTTTTGTTTATTAAATACATTGATCTAGTTTGTTGGTCTCGGGTCGACAGTCTGTTTTAACGTCAACAGTACAACGATTAGCTAGCATTTTGTTACGGAGCTAACAAACAGCTCCAAACGTGATGGAGACGACTATCAAGCTAATGCTGTGCCAACATGTCATGTGAATGTAACACCGAATTTCAAAAAAGATGACAGTGGCCCACAACCCTGGAGCCAGTGTCTCACCCCCATTATAATGATATAATGCATGTATCGCTTATGAAACGTCCTCGTGTGCCCTTGTGGACGTATATGATGCATATAGGTGATGATCCTCGTACTTAATATCAGTCGTAAACTGCAGACTAGCCTAGATATATGTAAACATAATGGCAAAAACGTTAAAGTAAGAAAATAAGAATATCGGTTTCAATAAATATTTTGATCAACAGGAAATGATAGCCTTCCTCTGCTTGCATTATGCCTAATAACATGTACTGAGAATATTTTACAATTGCATCTAAAATATTCACCATGCACACTGGTCTCAAATGTGACCTTGTTATTACACATGACTATGTTCTTCCCTTCACATGGCAGAAATGTTTCCGTTGAATAGCTTGGTTTCCAGAGTCTCTGAACAACAGCGCTGAAAACGTATGGATCACTAAAGTCATCATCGTTCAAATGAATGATCTTATATGAATAGAATAAGAGGGTAGGTGCTAAAGCTAGTGTGGATGAAGCTCTGTGTTAGAATATGTGGCAGTACATACCTGTCAAATTGAGACTCAATACAGGTAGTGCTGGAAAGCTTCATTGAATCCAACATAAATCGCAAGTGACAAGCGAAAAGCTTTTAATTATTAAGGGTAATTCGGACTACTCATGCAAACTCGTGGGTGATCTTGTGTAGCCGTTAGTGTTTTATTGTTGTGTACTTCTGTCTGGACGTGTTCCTTTTGTTTTGTCTGCAGAGCCTTGGTTGAATAGCTCTAACCCACATAGTTTGTCATAACAGTTTTATCTGTGTAGAGGTCAGTGAGCTCAATGTTTACTTTTCAAAGAACTAAAGCTGTCCCTGATGACACCATGGCGTCTGTTCTTCTATAGAATCAAGGGAAGCATTTTCGTACATGTTGGTGCTAGAGGTAGCAAATTATAAGATAAGATGAGCCTTTATTTGTCCACACTATGGGGAAATGATGCTGCTTTACTTCATGTGCAGTTTGGTTAGGATTTCATGAATTGCTTACAGTAATTCTCCCAAAACTAATGTTCACTTAATACAAAATGTCTTGCAGACTATCGCCTTAGTTGTGAACTCTATTTTGGCTCCCACCAATCACGTCACAACTCGGATCCGTTTCTATAATTCCCATTTCCATGTCATATTTACGATTTATCTGACATTACATGAAAGCAGGGCAGAACTTAAGTTTGGCCTGAGGTTGACCACTTTCACCCCACACTCCCCTCGCTTCAGTTTAAAAGGCTGATAAGTGCATCACTGTGTGGCTGCTGGCTTCACACTGGCCCAAACACGCCGCACACTGATTGACAACTATCTTTTATTAGTGTGAAAACATTAGGGCAGGAACACAATGCTATATTCCCCCCTCTTTAGATATTTGAAGTAAAAACAAAGCTACGGGTAGCTTTTTAAGTAAAAGTTAGGAGATAATGTCTTAAAAATATGTAGTTTTACTGATAGAAGTAAAAACCCTTTTTGTTTTATGTTTTTCTCTTACAGAAGTTGAAGATGCCACCTGGGGACTTTAAGGAGGACAGGCTTCAAACATCAGCACAGTCAACTCCTGCCGGCACCCCCTCAGTCACCCCTTCGGTCACCCCCTGTGTCACCCCCAGTGTTACCCCGCACTCGTCACCTGCCCTCAGCCGCAGGTTAGTCTGATTATCAAGAATTAACAATACCAAGAGACAAAATATGTCTCTGTTATTGCATTTATCTTAAACTTTTCTGTCTTTAACAGAAACTGGTTCACAGTGAACCCTGGTCCATTACTCCCAGCTTCAGAGCTCAGCAGTGCTTCAATCACAGACATGGGGAATGAAGGACGGGGAACAGATCGATGGAACTTTTTTGGTTCTCGTTCCACGGTCCAGAAGTCCCCCACTGATCCTGGCTCCGACACAGGCACAGGTGAGTAGTGCTGTGAATCAGACATGTGGTCCTGAGCCTGTGTGATGATAGTTTAAGTGTTTGTTCATGGTGTGTTGTTTGTGTTGCCAATGTAATGTTGCTGTGAAACAGTTGAACTCTTGAAAGTATTTGAACTTATTCTTGTTCTTCAGGATTTTCACTGCAGTCCTACTTCGGTCTTCAGAAGTCTTCCACCATGGACTACTCAAGCACACAGGTCAAACTGGATGTGGGAGATACGGCCAACTTCATGCCTCCTAAGATTGAAATCTCAGGGATTGAGCCCAAGCAGCCTCCTCGGCCGCACAAACTCAAGCCCCGGGACATGAATGTGCTCACACCATCAGGCTTCTGACCTGTGCCTCATGGAGCTGCCCTTTGACCTCCTCGTTCTCTCTGTAGCCACCCAGAGACTCCTGATCCATCCATTCTCTTGTCACTAACAGACAATGTCTAACAACATATGAGATGGTACAATAAAGCTCATGAAATAGCTTCATTTGTCAGTTTCTGCCATTCACAAGCATTGCCTCGATGTCCTTGTTTTGTTGCCCTTTGTGGCTAGAAATGTGCTGAAATAATTTAGTCAGTTAATTATTTGGAACTGTGCTTTGTGTAGTTCTACTGACCTGCTACTTCAATCCAACATGCTCAGTTGCCATGTAGTATTTTTACTTTTACAGTCGTATAGTGCTTTTTGGTTTTCAGTAGACTAGTGCGATTTGACTGATGGTGCCTCCACCTACTGCATCAGAGTATTTTCTATGAAGTGTAAAGAATGTTTTATTAAATGGCAGAATAATTTATAGTATTTCCACAATTTCATTTGTTTTATATTTTGAGATGTCTTAATTGTGTGCAACTTTTTGTTGCTTTAATATGTTATTGCATTTTTCCCACTGTTTGTTGTTGGTCTCTTATGCAAGAGTAATGGCAAGTTGTTATTAATTGCACAATGGAGGTCATCTCCAGTCTAAATACTTCTGAAGCAAATAAACACCTGATGTTGTAACAAATGACTTTGTTTCACTTAATGAGGTCGTGGTATCTTTGGTACAACTAATGCACATCTATTTATTTCACAATTTCAGCGTCTTTATGTCGATGTCCTTGTGAAAATAAACCCTGAAGTACTGTCTGTTGAACTTGCAAACATTGGCCACTAGAGGGCAGAAAAGGTATTAAATTCAATATTCACATCAGAAACGTTCTTGATTGCTTAAACTTGCTGTACACTCAAGTTTGAGGTTAAAAATAAGAACCTGGTAATTAATACATAGATGCCCATAAAGTGATATACATTTTGTAGACAACTATGGAACTAAATGGTGATAAATTATTCACAAATTCTGATTCATTATTAACCCAGTGGAGCGTTCAGATATAATAAAATGTGAATATGTGTGATGTTCCTGCAGGTGAAAGCAAATACTGGAGCAGACAATACGTGTAAAGAAAGGCCTTGTCCCTGAACTGGGAAGTGTTCAGCTCTGGTTAAAGGCACTGGTATTGTATACTGGTGACTTCAGTTATGCGAGTCTATTTACATGAATGAGGCAGATTTATTACAGGGCGTGACTCTTGCCCTCATTTTGTGGTAAGAAAAGGATGCCAAAATATGTGTTCAGTGTTTCGAATCATTGCCTGTTCTGTGAGTCTGTTTATGTAGTTAGTTACAAGTTAGTTACAAGTGTGTCCATCTGTTTTTGTTTTTCAGGCGGTGACAGGTCAATGACAGGGGTTTGTCCAGACACAGTGGACAATACTAATGAAGAAAGGGGATCATTGTGTGGACTTAATGCGGTGTCTGTGATCGGTGGACAACACTGACTGGACATTTGATCCAAAGTCCATCATGATTTGACCAGGATAAGTATTACTTGGTGTGTGTACTGCACTATTTTACTGTAATCAGCCAGAATAAGCCAGAAAAACCTGATACTGAGCTTCAGCCACAATAAGGGACCGGGTTTGATTTCCAGACCTGGCGGGGCTTTTCCCTTTCTGTGCAAATTTGTCAGTTCTCTCCATGTCTGCATGCCCTTTGGGTGCTTCAGTTTCCTCCATAACTATTAATATATACTTGGGTCCCTCTAGGGCTAGATTCCCTGAAAATCAGATTCCAAACCTCAGTGGGACTATCTTTGAGAAATAAGTGACTAGCCAGTCCTCTGAGTAGCTTTTGTCATGCAGTGTTAATACAATACAATACAAATATATGTTTTATGACATGCCAAAGTTTTGAAAGTAGAAAGTTTAATACATTTTTGAAAAACTCTACGTGTCAACTTTACATCAAAGAAAGAAAATATCAGAAATGTTTTGCACAGAAGTTCGTATCCCTTCCCAAACACATGTTTTTGGAGGCACTATGGGTATTAATTTTATTAGTAAAGTCTTCATTTTATGCCTGGCTTATTTTAATTTATATATGTTTTTACTATTCATTGTTGTACCTCACAGCTGAAGCAAGTTCATACCCAGCTTGATCCTGATTCTAAAGTGCTAACATGTTTTGGTGTGAGGGGGGGGGGGCTACAGGTTTTACGTATCATTTGAACCTGAAAGAGCCATGATGGGCTTGTTCTGTACGTGGCTGTGTGATGTTTGAGTCTGCAAGCTGAAAATGCTGGTAACTCCCATATAATAATGGATCACAGTTCAGAAAATTATCTTTTATCTTTTAATTCATTTTTAAATAATCTTTTAATTTATAATTTTTAACTGCAAACGTCAATGACTGGTGTAAGGTCAATTTCAATTTATGGAAGTGCATAGATTTAAATATACAATGGATCAAACAGATGTCCCACTTCACCCATGTTCACCATACTTTAGACCTACTTATAATTTTGTAGATATTGCAAGTTTAGACATGTGCATGTACTTTTACTTGAGTACACACTTTCCCCATCACTGTTAAAACTGCTGGGCGGTGAAGGGTGAAGTACCTCTCTCATGCTCCTTTCTCTCAGATGTGAGCGTTTAAATGTGAAGACGGGGTAGAAATATTCAGCAAACTGTCTCGAACTGTAGGATTCCATGTCACTTTTAGGCTATTTTAGGGGGTGAACCTGTTTTCGCATTGCATACTTGAGGACTCCTGGACCCAGTGTTCGTTTGTGGCTGCTGGAAGAGAGGAGTGGCCCAAGGGTGGAGTGCCCTATGACATAATACAGATGTGTCTCTATGGGTCCGGCGTGACGTGGATCCCCTCAAATGAACCACCCACCCCTCCCACCTCTGCAGAAGCACAGCTCATGCCGTCCAGTAAAAAACTTGTGCAATCCACCCGGTCTCCACAGCGCTGAGACCACCGCATCAAAACAAAGTGCAGTCTCACTTACTCACAGTCGACGTCTGGCCTGTTTCCTTAAAGCTTTTTATTTCAAACACCACACGCCCTGTTTATCACCAGTGTGACCATGATAACCAGTATCTACTTTATAACGAACAACTCACTGTTTTTTACAAGACGGGCATTGCACTATACTCAAGGTTTCGCTTTTGGTAGAGATAAAGGTGTATTTTGGAGATATAATAGTTTATTGTGTATAGAGGTCGGGCAGCGGAATACGAGGAAGTTGGCAAGCATTAATATCTCAGAATTTACACATACGGAATGTGGAATAAACTCATATTACGGTCAATGCAAGGCAGAAAAGAAAGAAATTGCCAGTTTTATTATTACGTATTATTAAAGGTAGTGTATTTTCCTGTGCTGCCTCTGTACACATCTTGACTATTATTTTAAAAAGCACAATAAAGGGGACATATTGTGCTAAACCAACTTGAATGTGCTTTTAACCTGTGTTTTCTCATCACTAATTTGATGGGTTCATACAGTTTTGAGTTAATCCTATATTGTCCTGCAACTGAAGAAAATCCCTGTTGTCACCTACCCCCTATCCCCGCCTACATCTCTGTACTTAGATGCTAATATCTGAAAAATGAGGGCTCCCAAGTGATGAATGTCGGGTTCTCAAACGTGACATGTAAATGACAATCTGCTGCTTGTTACGGTGAAATGACACGACGAAGAGGCGGAGCTTGTCTCTGCATTTTTGAACAGGAAGTTAGTGAGCCTGATTATTGAGCCATTTAGAAATCAATACTGCAGTTTATAATGAAACAATCCTGGAACCTGGCAAAAAGTATTGTGTGTATGTAAGTAAAGTATGTCCTTTATAAGTAAACTAAGTCATGTTTTTCTCCTTTTTTGTTATTGCTTTGCCAAGAATGTTTATTATATACATTATATACATTTAATATATCTATCTCCACGGAGACAATCAATTGATGCCACCGGGCCAAGTGACAAGTAAGATTTGTGGACAGGAATGTGCAGGAAAGTATTTTGTACAATAAATGCAGTACAATAAATGAGTGCAACATAGAAACAATTCATATATTTGATCATATTTTGAATTGTATTTTTGGGTGAAGCACTTTGTGAGCATATGTCTGCGAAAAGCGATATAATAATAATTAAAATGACATAATGCTACGTTTCTCTACTGTTCTTGTAATAATGAATCAAGTGCCGTTTTGTTGCTATTTTCAGTTGATAGTAAGTTATAATAAACTGTATAAAACGCTGCAATCCCATGTGCTAAAAACACAATTCTACATCTTGTGTGCCCTGAACGCGTCTCATTTATTCTCGTGTTTCGGGAGTGTGAGGCTCATCGTGGTGTTTTAACAGGATAACAGCTGGTGACAATACCTCACCAGGGACACGGACACTGACGTGCACAGCTGGGTGGGTTTGCTCCGCTTTAGTGCAGTCACATCTGGGATTGATTCAGAGATGTCCTGGAGCTGAACCCCAAGAGGAGAGAGGCTGGGGGGCCGGGGGGCCAGGGGGGTCCGCGCTAAAGCTGAGGGCCTTCAGCGGCTGTCAGGGCGAGGGTCAGTCAGCCCACTACAGGGTTAGCAGCACAGTGTTATGGATAATAAGGAAAATGTAGGTCACACATGAAAATCTGTGTCTTCTGTCAAAACCCCTTAAGCTGTACTCTGTGATACTTCAAAATATATTAAAAAAAAAAAACTTCAGCCAATGTACGATCAAAATAGTAGGAAAATGAGACTGTCCAAAAATTTGACAGTTTTTCTTGAATTGTTATTATTTTGTTTGATTGTTTTTTTTTTGGCAGGTGGTAATAATGGGTTGTAACAGTGTTGTAAAAGGCAATACATATGTAATAACACAGGTTGTAGTGTGACTTACTAAATAATTAATAATACCTCTTGAGGGAAATTCATTCTCTGCATTTGACCCATCAATGCGGCTGGGGCGACCTCACAGGAGCAGACAGGCGGTCAGGACTGAAGCTGGAGGAGTTCCAGTTTCAGCGGAGCCTGGAGAAAACCCACCCAGACACTGTGTGCAAACTCCACCCAAACTCCACCCAAACTCCACCCAAACTCCACACTAACTCCACACTAAGTCCACACTAACTCCACACTAACTCCACACAAACTCCACACTTACTCCACACTAACTCCACACTAACTCCACACAAACTCCACACTTACTCCACACTAACTCCACACTAACTCCACACAAACTCCACACTTACTCCACACTAACTCCACACAAACTCCACACAAACTCCACACAAACTCCACACAAACTCCACACAAACTCCACACAAACTCCACACAAACTCCACACTAACTCCACACAAACTCCACACAAACTCCACACAAACTCCACACAAACTCCACACTAACTCCACACAAACTCCACACTAACTCCACACAAACTCCACACTAACTCCACACAAACTCCACACTAACTCCACACAAACTCCACACAAACTCCACACAAACTCCACACAAACTCCACACAAACTCCACACTAACTCCACACAAACTCCACACTAACTCCACACTAACTCCACACAAACTCCACACAAACTCCACACTTACTCCACACAAACTCCACACAAACTCCACACAAACTCCACACTAACTCCACACAAACTCCACACTAACTCCACACAAACTCCACACAAACTCCACACAAACTCCACACTAACTCCACACTAACTCCACACTAACTCCACACTAACTCCACACAAACTCCACACAAACTCCACACTAACTCCACACAAACTCCACACAAACTCCACACTAACTCCACACTAACTCCACACAAACTCCACACAAACTCCACACTAACTCCACACAAACTCCACACAAACTCCACACTAACTCCACACAAACTCCACACTAACTCCACACAAACTCACTCCACACAAACTCCACACTAACTCCACACTAACTCCACACTAACTCCACACTAACTCCACACAAACTCCACACTAACTCCACACTAACTCCACACTAACTCCACACTAACTCCACACTAACTCCACACAAACTCCACACAAACTCCACACTAACTCCACACAAACTCCACACAAACTCCACACTAACTCCACACAAACTCCACACTAACTCCACACAAACTCACTCCACACAAACTCCACACTAACTCCACACTAACTCCACACTAACTCCACACTAACTCCACACAAACTCCACACTAACTCCACACTAACTCCACACTAACTCCACACTAACTCCACACAAACTCCACACAAACTCCACACTAACTCCACACTAACTCCACACAAACTCCACACAAACTCCACACTAACTCCACACAAACTCCACACTAACTCCACACAAACTCCACACAAACTCCACACTAACTCCACACTAACTCCACACTAACTCCACACAAACTCCACACTAACTCCACACTAACTCCACACAAACTCCACACTAACTCCACACAAACTCCACACAAACTCCACACTAACTCCACACTAACTCCACACTAACTCCACACTAACTCCACACTAACTCCACACTAACTCCACACAAACTCCACACAAACTCCACACTAACTCCACACTAACTCCACACTAACTCCACACTAACTCCACACTAACTCCACACAAACTCCACACTTACTCCACACTAACTCCACACTTACTCCACACTAACTCCACACTTACTCCACACAAACTCCACACTAACTCCACACAAACTCCACACTAACTCCACACTAACTCCACACAAACTCCACACTAACTCCACACAAACTCCACACTAACTCCACACTAACTCCACACAAACTCCACACTAACTCCACACTAACTCCACACTAACTCCACACAAACTCCACACTAACTCCACACAAACTCCACACTAACTCCACACTAACTCCACACAAACTCCACACAAACTCCACACTAACTCCACACAAACTCCACACAAACTCCACACAAACTCCACACTAACTCCACACTAACTCCACACTAACTCCACACTAACTCCACACAAACTCCACACAAACTCCACACAAACTCCACACTAACTCCACACTAACTCCACACTAACTCCACACTAACTCCACACAAACTCCACACTAACTCCACACAAACTCCACACTAACTCCACACAAACTCCACACAAACTCCACACTAACTCCACACAAACTCCACATTAACTCCACACAAACTCCACACAAACTCCACACTAACTCCACACTAACTCCACACTAACTCCACACTAACTCCACACAAACTCCACACAAACTCCACACTAACTCCACACTAACTCCACACTAACTCCACACTAACTCCACACAAACTCCACACTAACTCCACACTAACTCCACACAAACTCCACACAAACTCACTCCACACAAACTCCACACTAACTCCACACTAACTCCACACTAACTCCACACTAACTCCACACAAACTCCACACTAACTCCACACTAACTCCACACTAACTCCACACTAACTCCACACAAACTCCACACAAACTCCACACTAACTCCACACTAACTCCACACTAACTCCACACAAACTCCACACAAACTCCACACTAACTCCACACTAACTCCACACTAACTCCACACAAACTCCACACTAACTCCACACTAACTCCACACTAACTCCACACTAACTCCACACTAACTCCACACAAACTCCACACTTACTCCACACTAACTCCACACTAACTCCACACAAACTCCACACTTACTCCACACTAACTCCACACAAACTCCACACAAACTCCACACAAACTCCACACAAACTCCACACAAACTCCACACAAACTCCACACTTACTCCACACTAACTCCACACTAACTCCACACAAACTCCACACTAACTCCACACTAACTCCACACAAACTCCACACTAACTCCACACAAACTCCACACTAACTCCACACTAACTCCACACAAACTCCACACAAACTCCACACTTACTCCACACTAACTCCACACAAACTCCACACTAACTCCACACAAACTCCACACTAACTCCACACAAACTCCACACTAACTCCACACTAACTCCACACTAACTCCACACAAACTCCACACAAACTCCACACTAACTCCACACTAACTCCACACTAACTCCACACAGAAAAACCCATTCTGGCCCGGGAGTCGAACTTGCAACCTTCTTGCTGTGGTGCCAAATATATCAATATATAGTAATAGCAGATTGAATCATGTAGTGTGGCCTCTCTAAAAACTGTATACTAAAGAAAAGACTTTGATACTGATTTTGATAACCTAATGAAGTTAAAAAAAAATAATAATAATAATTTATAATTTAGGTTACTGGATGAGTATGTTGTTTTTAATATTAGTACAGTTTTAATATTAGTACAGCAAGTAGCCAAGAAGACAATTTCCAGTAATAGAATGAATAGAATAGAAGTATAGTGTTATATGTATAGTGTATGGTGGTGCTGCCTGCACAGTTGTTGCATTAAGTCGATTGTAAAGAATAACTCAATAAACTTTGGAGTCTGACTTGCAGTCACTGAGCTGTCATGTCCCTGCCATCCCCCACCGAGGAGAGACGAGCCCCCCCCCCGCCACTGGCCACAAGCTGCTAACATGAAGCAGATGTACCATGGGAGATCCCCTGCCAATCGCTCTCTGCAGACCAGAAGCATCAACATAAAGCAAATTATATATCGAACCCCAGGAAGAACAGTCTTTACTTATGTACTTATGTAAAGACTATGGGGGATCCAATCAATCAGTCCATAAATAAATACAAGCCACTTTCAAAGAGGAATACAATCTTTAACATGTAATTGAGATCAATAGACAAAGTGACCTTAACTGAGTCGAAGAAAAATAATTGTTGTGAAAAGTCATGTTTATAGTATGTGGAGGCCAATGTGTGGTTTTCAGGTAAACTCTGTCTAACCAAAAGAAGTGAAAATGTGCCACTCCCTTGATAAATGCAGAGGATAACACTTGTTAATTCAAATCTAAGGTATTGTGGCAACTCCCTGGAGACTGCAAAGTAAAGATGCCAATGTAATTGATCTAATAAGCAGGCGTGGTCATTTGCAACGACAATCACGCAAAGCAAGTCAGTTGGTACAATCTTTGATGGAGTCTAAGCCTGACGTCAAAGATTTAGGGCTGTATTTGGCGTCTTTGGAGTCTTTGTTCTTGCCTGGTTTCTTATTATTATTACTATTATTAGGCCCGAGCGCCACAAGCTGGCGAGAGGCCTATTAATCTCGTAAGGCCGTGCGAAGCACGGCTGCGAAAGTGCGCACGTAGTGCGCACGAAATCGAGCGCGAAGCGCTCGCCCACTTCCAAACACTCACTAACGCACTCCTCCACTCACGCACGCCCCGTGCATACTAATTAGTAGTAGGAAAATGGAACATTACCGTTGTAAACGGGCGAAGCCCGTGCAAAAGTGCGCACTAAACGAGCACTTTACATTGAGATGACGACCGCGAAGCGAAGCGGTCGTCATCCCCATATAAAGCACTCATTTGCGCTAAGTAGCTCACGAATACGTTCCCCATCTCTTGCATGTTCCGTGCATATAAGCATGTAATGCAAAAATTGAACATTATTACTGTATAGAGGGCCAAAAACACAAAGTGGGCGGAGCCCACTTAAAATTAACAAAAGTACCCGTCAGTGACCAGGGACCCACACCATGAGGTAGGAAAGCGCGAGCGCTTTCCGAAAATGTATAGTTTATGATATTTGGAAAATGGGAAACATTGTTTTCGCATCGGAATATTATTCTTTCTTCTTCTTCTCGGGACCAACCCCCCTATTTTTCACCCAGTGAACATTGACGAAAAGTCACACAAATTTGCACACCTCTAAAAATCGTGCCTCTCTACATTTTGGCTATTTCCCTTTTCTAAAATAAAAAAATTGGCGCGTCAGCGCCCCCAAATGTACCAAAAATGCATTGAGAGATGGGAACTGACCCAAAAAAAATTTGATCGTAGAATCATGAAATTTGGCGCAGAGGTTGATGGTGACAAGAGAAGTAAAAAATATTATTACGGCAACGCCGTCCGCCCAACCAAATGTCGGCCATATTGCTTCAAAAATGGCTAAACATGACTTCGGAGTTTTTCCAAACGTCGTACTTTTACAAACTCCTCCCAGGGCGTTGGCCCTAAAAAGCTGAAATTTGGTGAAAATGCTACTGAGGAGTGGGACATCAAAAGTTATCCAAATTACATTGATACCTGTCACGGTCTCTGTGCGGCGAAGCCGCAAACTGTAGCAAGAATTTCAGAAATCTCCCAAATTTAACATTTCTGCCGTTTGCGCAGATAAAGTCCGAATTGCGTCAAATTAGAATCAGTTGTTAAACTCTTTGCCCTAAACCTACTTGAAGTGAAATAAATTAATTTGGAGCCACAGCGCCCCCTACATATTTTATATGGAGGTTAAATATTTAGTTTTGCGAAATTATATGAAATTTGACACACAACTCAATTTTGGCATCCCCATCAAAAAAGTCAATGAGACCCATGTCATAATTGTTATGGCGTTGCCGTAGCGATGACCAAAACCTCCCATGTTATTCCAATGGGGAAATCGCCAGAACATGTTTACACTTTAGACTTTCACAAACTCCTCTTAGGGCGTTAGACATATTAACCTGAAATTTGGTGAGACTCATCTTCAGGGGTGGACCATCAAAAGTTATCCACATTTTTATTCAAAGAGTCACGGTGTCTGTGCGGCAAAGCCGCACATTTTGCCAAGAATTCAAAATAAAATTGCTTTTTGATGGTAAAACAAAGGGGAGAAGATGTGACAGCGTCACAGATTCAGCAGTAGGCGTAATAAAAGGACAATTGGGGCGCGTTAGCGCCCCCTCCTCTTGCGGCGTGGCGGCGGCGTGGCGAGGGCCGATCATTGCCGCTTGCGGCTATATTTATTATTATTATTATTATTCTTATTATTATTGTTATTATTATTCATGGTCATTTTGCCACAACTCGGGCATTTTTGACAAAGATTTACAAAGAGAAGCTGAACATGTACAACCTAATCTTATGTAGAACTAGGGAAAGATATTTTTCTGAAATAATTGGAAGCTGCAGTAACAACTCGCGTGTCCTGTTTGCCACAGTAAACAGATTAACAAACCCTCCAGCTCAGCTGCCGTTAGAACTCATTTCCACATCCAAGTGTAATGAGTTTGCATTATTCTTTAATGACAAAGTTCAGGGCATTAAAAATGCTATAAATCTCACAATGCAAAAAATTACCCTAAAACCACCAAGACACTTAGAGCTAACTCACTTTGCACCAGTAACTGACAAAACTGTCCATGAGATCATCACCAGTCTGAGTTCATCTACATGCTGCCTCGATGGGTTACCCACCAAATTTCTAAAGTCTGTGCTGAACAGTTTGTTAGCACCATTCACTCACATAGTTAACATGTCGCTTCAATCTGGAACATTCCCAATGTCTTTGAAAACTGCGGTCATAAAGCCTCTCCTAAAGAAGAGCAGTCTTGATGCCGCAGTACTGAGTCATTACCGGCCCATCTCTAATCTACTATTTTGGGGCAAAGTCCTTGAAAAGGTTGTTTACCAACAGCTCACAGATTTCCTCTTAATAAACAACTCATTTGATGTTTTTCAGTCAGGTTTTAGACCTCATCACAGCACTGAGACTGCTCTTGTCAAGGTGACAAATGACATCCGCCTGAACACTGACACGGGCAAAGCCTCAGTCTTAATTCTGTTAGATCTGAGTGCTGCTTTTGACACTGTCGATCATGGGATCCTCTTACAGAGACTAGAGGACTGGGTGGGCATCACTGGCACTGCCCTAAACTGGTTAAGGTCCTATCTGGAAGACAGGAAGTACTTTGTTGAAATTGGTGGCTGTGTCTCAGACCACATGACCCTGACCTGTGGAGTGCCCCAAGGGTCAGTCCTGGGTCCCCTTCTGTTCAACCTCTACATGCTGCCGTTGGGTCAGTTGATACGCAGTGAAAATGTGTCCTATCACAATTATGCAGACGACACTCAGATCTATGTTTCACTATCGGCAGGTGACTATGGACCAGTAGATTCACTCTGTCACTGCATCCAACAGATCAGTTTGTGGATGCAAAACAACTTTCTCCAGCTGAACTCAGACAAGACTGAAATCATCGTTTTTGGCCCACAGAAACAAAGAGAAAGTGTTAGCGTCACCTCCAGAGTCTCGCTCTAAAACCTACAAACCAAATTAGAAATCTGGGGGTAATAATGGACTCAGACTTGAACTTTAATAGCCACGTCACATCAGCAGCTTTTTACCATCTAAAAAACATTGCCAAAATCAAAAATATAGTGTCAAAACCAGATTTAGAGAGACGTATCCATACGTTTGTCTCCAGTAGATTAGACTACTGTAACGGCCTGCTCACTGGCCTCTCCAAACGAGCTGTAAAACAGCTGCAGTACATCCAGAACGCTGCTGCTCGGGTCCTGACCAGAACCAGGAAGTATGATCACATTAGTCCTGTTCTCAGGTCTCTGCACTGGCTCCCTGTGGCTCAGAGAATAGACTTTAAAGCAGCTCTGCTTGTGTACAAGTCTCTCCATGGCCTAGCACCAAAGTACATCTTAGATATGTTAGTGCCATATGAACCATCTCGGACTCTGAGGACCTCAGGGACCGGCCTCCTGCTGGTGCCCAGAGTCAGGACAAAACATGGGGAATCTGCGTTTCAGTTTAATGCAGCTAAAATCTGGAACAGTCTTCCTGAAGATGTGAGACAGGCTTCTACTCTGACAATGTTCAAATCTAAGCTAAAAACAGTTTTGTTTAGCTGCGCATACGACTGAAAGGATTTTTTCTTTGCACTCTTCTCTTTTGTTTGTGATTTTATTAGTTTAGAAAATCAGTTGGATTGATAATTTTTAATTTAGTTAATTTTATTGTAGTTAATTTTTATCTTTGCACTCTTCTCTTTTGTTTGTGATTTTATTAGTTTAGAAAATCAGTTGGATTGATAATTTTTAATTTAGTTAATTTTATTGTATTTCTGTAATTTCTTTGTGATTTCAATGCATTTTTCCTGCTGTGTGAAGCACTTTGAATTACCTTGTGTATGAAATGTACTCTACAAATAAACTTGCCTTGCCTTGCCTTGACCCCCTGAACATTGATGAATGTCACACATGGGGACATAGACGCGATCGGCTCGGCCCGAACTCCAATAAAATGGAGCTTGCGAGAACGCCCGTCGCAACAGTGGCGACTAGTTCAAAAAAGAAAAACATGAAACGCTTAATCTTTGGCCTAGGCACATGAAACTTGAAACATTGATAGAGCTACCTTTGACCTCTGACCTTTGAGGAGTAAAACGCACCTGGCAGCATCGCTGTATGATAAACAGGAAGTAGCCATGTTGAATCAAAGTGGCACCGCCATGTTTGACTTTTTTTTTTCAAAATTGTACTTGTCCTAGGTTTTTCGTCCGATCGAGCTCAAAACAACACTTTTTGCATCTAAAGACATTGAAATTTAATAATTATTCCCAAAAAATGTATATTCTTTACGGTCTTCGCGTAACACGCCCTCAAAAAGGGCTTAACGGAGCTCATGTTTCACTCACTAATGCGTTTTTATGGTCTGATTGGAAATAATTAATACCATGTAACAAATTTACTCTATAAGATAAGATAAGATATTCCTTTATTGTCCCACATAGGGAAATTTCATTGGTGCAACGCAGGTAGATACAGAGGTAGATACAGAAGAACAGATCACTTATAGGAAGTCTGAAAAACACTTTCAGTAGAAGATCTCCTATAAATAAATAAAAACTCCCATAGACAAATGAATAAATAAATACATAAATACCATTGCATGTGATCACGACAGTAATTGCACATGAATATGTGTCACGACAGCACATAGATTGCACATGAATTTCACAGTAATTGCACATGAATTGCACATGAATTGCACATGAATTCCAATAGCAATTGCACATGAATTCCAACAGCAATTGTACATGAATTTCACAGTAATTGCTCATGAATTGCACATGAATTCCAACAGCAATTGCACATATGACAGAATTGCACATCAGTATTAGGTTAGGTCAGTATTGCGAGTGTTCAGTACCAACAGTTTTTGTTATAAAGTCTGACAGCAGCAGGAAGGAAAGACCTACGGAACCTTTCCTTCACACATCGAGGGTGGATCAGTCTATAGCGGAGCCTATAGTGGAGCCTCCCTGTTTTATATCTGTCATGAGGTTTTAATGATGATTCTGGAGCTTGTTTAAGGTCAGTTTGGACCTGACATCATATGACTGACTACGTGGACAAGATCAAGGACACATCTAATTGTTTTTATCACAGGTTACCACGCCCGTCACAATGAACCATAAAACCATACCTGCTGGTGAAGTTTGATTGAACCGGCCACGCTCTAGTGGGTGGGCAATTCAATAGTACACACCTTCTACATTACACTATAAATCATTGACTGCAGGCCTATAGACGGATATGTTTTATAAAATGGGAAATGTTTGGTTAATCGCTAATTTGCTAATAAGGTCACATAAAATGACCTTAAGATGAGGAAAGTGTGGCCTATAAATTGTAATTTTAGGGCTGGATTCAGTTGTAAACCTGTAAAGCAGACCTACATGCTGGTTCATTGTCACTGGCGGATGTGGGTTTGTGTATTATGTCTTGGGGAATGAGATGACCCAAGACATAATAAGACAAGCATCGTTTCCTTGTTTATTTAAATCAATTTGAGTCAGAGAAGCACACTACACTGGTCGAAACGAGGAAGTAAAAAGCCCCAAAGATTCCATACCCATGATTAAACAAACACAAAAGATTGATCCTGGAAATTCTCATAGCTTCTTGACAGTCAGTCCTCTGCTTCTCTAGAGCTTTTCTCTCGAAACTTGCTTGCTTGCTCATTCTCCTCACAATGACTTCTGTTTCCTTTTCTGTTTCAACTCTTTTATTCCTTTTTTAATATGCTGATCAGGGGAGGATCCACTTACTTTTTAAATGTTAACCCGCCCTGTTAGTGCTTAAACACATATGCCTCTGTGTTTTAGGTACTTTTTTCTGTCTATTCTGTCTTTGTTTCTCTCTTTCGCTGCAAAACGAGTGCACCAATTCACATTCACAAATAAAGTAAAAACAGGGCACAGGTTGAACCCTTTCAAGTGCAACAAAGCCACCTACAAAACTAAACAAACACATGTGCATAAAACGTGACGTAGCCTTTAACTATGCCTCACCTTTGTCCACCTGCCTCTTCCCCGTGCATGTAGTGTGACATGAAAGTATTTTTACCACTGACAGGACCAGTTTTGGCGGACTGACTCTCTCGTCAGCGCGGGTCACAGTCTAATTAGCCTTCAGTCCGTGAGGGGGGCAGGACTGGGAGGGTCCGTGTGCGGAGCGCGGAGCGGGACGTCCCGGACAGAGCGCGGGGGGGGGGGGGGGGGGGGGGGGGGGGGGGGGAGGTGCCTGGCCCCGTGTCTCCAGGAAACACCACATTAAAGTCGCTGAGTGGGAGTGTCGGACGTGTGCATTTGCTCTGGATCTAACAGGAGAAGCATCACTCACATCTCCACCGTTTTGACAGCTGAGAAGACGCGTCCCAAACGTGAGGCCCAAACCTGAGCGATGTGCGGTAAGACTGCGTTTTAGTTTGTGCTTTCTTCACTGTAGGAATGGAATGGCAGGAATGACAACACGCACTTTTTAATAACACTAAGAGAGTATAATTCAGAGTGATATTTTTGACAAAGGGCCAAACAGACAAGCCCTCTTTCTGTCTGATCATTTGTTGTGTGTCGTTCTGTCAGACACTGGATATGCAAAGTGCCTTTTCGCACGACTGCTACGTGTCAATGTTCTTTGGCTGCGCTACAGATGATAATGAAAACGATCCCATAGACACATGACGTCTGATCTGATGTAGGCTATAGTTTATTTGTCTCTTATCGTACTTTGCCACTCTGTAAACCTCCTCGTCCGCACATAATCCTACAGTGGGACTGACCGCTCACTTTTACGAGCCCGGAGTCAATCTTTAACAGATTCTTTGTGCGGTCTCTCGAGTGTTTTTCTGCCAAAAGGAGAGGCCAGTGTTGGAGCTTACCTCAGTCCACACTCACCTGGGGCTCCAACACTGCGCGTAATGTGTGCGCCTCTCAAAGGGCCCCTGTGTGCGCACGGACGGAGTGACGGACCTCAGCATTCCTACAGCGTCCTACAGCTCCTCCAGCCAGAGATCTGACACGTTTAATGTAAAGGAAAGATGGATGTAAGAAGTATCTATTATGGCCAGAACTGCTCAAGATGAACTTAAAATGTGTTCTTGAGTCAGTGTGCCTACAGTTAAAAGTAGCTCCTTAATAAACATGTACATCTACATACATAAGTAACATACTGACTGTCATCCTTATACAGCAATAACTATTTGGTAAATAATTAAACTAAATAACTATTTCTTCCTCTATTGCCACCACTTGTCTACTTGTCGCTCCAACTGCTGCTGGGACCAGTTTGACAAATGTTTGCACCATTGTCACTGCTTCTAACAAGCTTTTTTATTCTACCAAACGCAAATATCACAAACTTATTACAACGCTGCTTGTACTTTTACTCATTTGAATGTGTTTATATAAAAACAAAAAGTCAAATAGTTGTTGTTTGAGCAAAATCATTCCAAGCCTCTAATTCAGGATGTGCTCCCACTGAGTCTAAAGTAAACAGTGACATTCAGTAGCTGTGCAAACTTTCCCCACCTCATCTCATTCTGCAAAACGACTTTCGCCTCTTTACGCAGGAATCTTTGCCTACCTGAATTACAGAGTGCCCCGCACCAGAAAGGAGATATTTGAGACTCTGGTGACTGGACTGCAGCGACTGGAGTACAGGGGCTATGATTCAGCAGGTAGGACCAGGACACACACGAGCTGCTGCTGTGGCACTAAGCTCTGGATACAATGCAGAGTTTAAATTCACCATTATTCAAAACAAACCTTCTCTTTCAATGCTTTTTTTTTTTTTGGTCTGTCATGTATTTGCTGGATTTCCTTAATTAACATAATCATTTATTTGACTACCAGTACAGTTACCAGTAGTAAAGCATTAGACTAAAGGATTTTGGATGAACTAGACTTAGCTCAGTCACACAAAAAACATCTAAGAAAACACTTCCCAAACATGCGTATATGATATTTATAAGTACTACTGTATGTAAGGTGATTTATAAGGCATAATGTATTCTTGTGTGCTCATCCCCAAAGCTAATGTTGTTATGTGCATTTGACCCGTGCTGTAAAACCTCTGTGGGGTCCTCAGGGCAGTGTCTGAGGGCCTTTCTCCAGCTCATGAGCCAGTGCCTTGGTCAATATTATAATATGCAGTTGCTCCTCTCGGATAGTAACATATTTGCTTATCCTATTCGAGCAGGATGTTTGTTTCTTACTATTATTTGACTTAACTAGGGCTCGGCAATGATTAAAAAAATACAAGCGCTATTCCTTTTTTTTTATTTTCTTCTGCTGTGATTGATTTGCAAAACAAATTCAAAACAATGTATTTTTCAGGCGTGGCTGTGGATGGGCCGAAGAAGGACACAGACATCAATGGAAACTCTATCTGTCTGATCAAGAAGAAGGGAAAAGTCAAAGCACTGAACGACGAGCTCTACAGTGAGTAACAAGACAATAAGACTTAATTATTACTTTGGTCAAGTTTGTATTTTTACTGCTGTGTGTAACTAAGAATGCTACTACACTACTACAATGCGTACTGCTTGTGCCACAGCAACCTTTGACACTATTCTACAACTACTACTGCTACACTATGTAACTACTATTACTGCAGCTAGTCGTTTTTCCCATTTGTTTAGAACACTATCTAATCTCTAGAACGTACGTTGTCGCTCCTTTAAGACTTTGTGCTGTGGTGTTCTGCTCAGAGAAGGATACGTTGGCGCTGGACGAGGAGTTGATCACACACTTTGGCCTGGCCCACACTCGCTGGGCCACGCACGGAGAGCCCAGTGCCGTGAACAGCCATCCTCACCGCTCCGACAAGAACAACGGTGAGAACCACGCGTACACTGCCATCGTTTGTGCCTTTTGTGGCGTCAGAACGTTCTTATCTCAGGCACTTGAGCATGAGTTAAATAGTAAATACTTTTATTGATGTTATTTTGTGTCGTTCAAAGCGTCTGACATTTTTCAAAACCAGGAACTCAGCACCAGTATTTGTTTAAAATAGAGTCATTGTGAATTCTATACACTCAACACTTCTGATTTGACTTATCCAAGAGTCTACTATCTGTGCGTAACTATAAAACTGACCTTACAACATTATGCAACCGTATAATAATTATGTTTATAGCTCTCATCTGGCATCATGGCTCAAATATGCTTTTATAGTATTTATCTCTAATACAAATGATTAGAACGCACACCCACAACCTTTTATGACGCCACAGACTACACAATGTGACCGTCTGATTATGTTTTCTGTTAGGCTGCAAAAAACACAAAAGAAAACATTTTAAGCCTGTTCCGTCCACTTTGCAATTCAACCAGTTTACGCCACGTCATCTAAAAGAACTAGTCTAACAGGACGGGGCACATCGCTGAAGGTGTGACGTGTGAGGTGAGACGAGGCTTTTGTCACAACCAATCAATAAAGGCAATCAAAATATCAAACAAAGTGCAAACAAACTGTAGAAAATACAGTTGTCTGCTTGGACTTCCAGCAGAGACCTTAAAGTCCTTAAAGTCCTGCTCTGGGTTGCTACGATGTCCACTACAGTCAGTCCTATTTTTAGATCCATGTCCTTTTACTGTACGCATTTTACTATGACAATTTAAAACATAATCTTCCCGCACTGATTTGACTGTGTTTTTCAGAATTCGTCGTCATCCACAATGGAATCATCACCAACTACAAAGAGCTGAAGGAGTACCTGGTCAGTGGTCATGGAATATAATCATAACGTTTAATACAGTTCTTAAATGATGCTTTCTTGCGATGAATGGAAAAACCTATTACATTTTAATGATATGTTGATTTTGTAAGCAAAACAATATTTTCGCCTATGGAATGTATTTTTATTGGATCTAGAAACATCAGCATTTAGCAGTATTTTAAAGGGATTTATTTATTGTGTGACATTTCCTCCAGTCTTGTCAGCTCAATAAGCTCAAACTCATAGTCCAACTACAGCTTGACGTGATACTGATATGATATGTGATGATATTGCTCGCACGGTGGTGTTTACATGCTCTTATGTGTTCTCTTTTTGTCCACAGATCAACAACGGATACGAGTTTGAGTCCGAGACCGATACAGAAGTGATCCCTAAGCTCATCAAGTACATTTATGACAACAGAGAAGACGACAGCGTGACTTTCTCCACGCTGGTCGAGAGGGTCATCAAGCAGCTGGTGAGTATTTGATGAGAAATCTAAAGTCTTTCCGCAACTGAATGAATCACGTTGTACGAGCCCACGTTCCGACTGTGTCACTGACGGGTCATGAGCACTCACTTTTTATCGCGGATGTCTAAAAACCAAAGGAAACTGCTGCGGTTTAGTGAGTCTGTGGAAGTGCTCCTGTTTCCCCAAACGCTCTAATTTGCTCTGACAGTGAAAGAACGTTACACCGCCACTACTTCCACTACTTCTGATACTGTAACCGCTTCCTTGCCACTGCAGCGGCGAGTCTACTCGAGCCCAAAGCATTCACCTGTAGTATCAACGCAAGAACAATGTACAAAAACACATATTCAATCAGACAAAATAAAAATAAAATTATTTGTTTTAAAATGCACATAGAATAAATGCTTTCTTTGGGGTAACTTCTCTGGTGGACGGGCTGATCTCTCCATGGAGATGAATAGAATGTATGTATAAACTTATCTATCATAGGGACAATCATGGGGACGAGCGTGTGGTGCCACCAGGCCAAAGTTACAGGTCAGATCTGTGGAGAGGCGAGCCCGCTCACAGTTAGAGTGTGTGTTTTCAATGTGTTTTTAGCAACAAAAAATGGATTGATTTAATGCAGGATGTGTACAATTCCAAGCAATGCCGTAACATCTCCATGGAGACAAGTTTACATGGACCACCACGCCATTTCTGGGACAGCATCTACACTACAACAACAGCGTAACACATTACTTTAAACATAACTTTGTCTTTTGAGTTGGTTAACTGCTTATGCTTATGGTTTCCACTTTAGACTAAAAGAGTTGAATACAAAGCCCTTTTAGTGACACATTCAAAGTACCTATAAAAGCTTTGCTCTTTAGTCCAGCCTCTGTCCCAACTTAAACTTGTGCCTCTCGGACACTTCGCCCCAGAGCCACCACAGGCAGCGTTTTCCACTCGGGCTTTCGAAACACACTGCGACAAGTTGGCCACTGTCCAGGATGTACCCCGCCTAAGGCCTGAAGTCACTGGGATAGGCTCCAGTCACCCGCGACCCCAAAAGGGAACAAGCGGTAGAAAATGGATGGATGGGCTTTCGAAACACAGCTGATGTTGTACAATAGCAGTCTTATTTCTCTAAACCCCCCACACACTGGCTGCACCCACACCCACTTTACCACTGCCAAAGGCCCACAGCTGAAATGTTTGTCTGCTCTACATTACACCACGCGGCTCAAAGCATATCGTTTCCCAAGTCCTAACCAAATCCTTATGTTTCCTCTCTCTTTTTCCAGGAAGGGGCTTTTGCCTTGGTGTTTAAAAGTCGGCATTTCCCTGGGGAGGCGGTGTCCACCAGGTTAGTGTCCACATGAACGACTGCACTGTCTTTTGGCTCTAGTCATAGTGCGTTCAGGCTCTCTAGATGTGACTCATCTTTGGGAGATTTCTTTTGTATTGTCATCGTGCGCTGCAGTGCGTTGCTGACGATGACGCGGGTCGGTGTGTCGTTCTTGCCGGGTGAGAACATGCGTGTGAGCGTCTTCTCCGATCAATTCTGAAGCTGCCAATTTAGGTTTTAGTTTTTTTGTGCGTCATCGTTCTTTTCCTCTATGATTCCCATATTTGTTTATATCCACCGTGGTATCCCTGGATCTTTCTTTCATGATTATGAGTAGCTTTTGTGTATGTCTATAATGTCATGTATAAAACACCACTTGATTGAAAGAAAACACATACATTATGTGAAGTTGAACAGAAGCGAATAAGTAGAGCTGTTCACTTTTAAAATGCCGTACCCACTTTTAGCTCAGACTGCTTCTAACCGGCACTTTAATCACATTTCAGAGTTAAAGTATGCTAAAGTATGACATAAAGTAGGTTGAATGTGCAAAAAAGTGCATCAAAAGGTCAACAATTTCACTGGGCGACTGTTACCAATTGTATTTTTTCATATATTTGAATCCTTTGTGACGTGTATGAAAGTGTAAAGACGAATATTATTACTATTTTAAGCAAAAATCATATCATTGGAAAGAGGGCCACAGATAATGAGCGGCAAACAAAAAGAGTATAATCTCAAAACCGCTGCCGACCTTCTTACAAAGCCTGATAATAAAAAGTCTTTCTGTCTCTTTACAACACTTCTTCCCGACGCTGCCTCAGTCCCTGTGGGTAATTGTTTTGGAGAGCAACCACATGTTTCTGTTTGCGAGCTTAGAAGTGAAGCCCCACACCCGTTAAAACAACTTTCCTTCTTGCGTCAGCGCAGTTACACATAAATCAAGGGGAACGCCATCATGGACCGGGATCATTGTGAGACGTTCAGTGGAAAGAGAACGTGTTCCTGATTTGATGACTGCAATCTGTAGGAAAATGTTCTTATCTTTGCATGTCATGTTTTCTTATAAATCTTTCTTTCTCAGGTTATACAAATGTAGTCAGACTCACTTTTAAGGAGGGGTTAAAAGGCACAGTACAGTATCAGCACAATAAACTGCATGGATACAGTTGCCAGTAAGGAAGCAGACACTTTCCCGTAACTATTAGTGCAGGCAAATGTATCAGCATCGTGATTGTGAATGTGCTTTAGCATTAATGTAGAGCTGATAATAAAGATAATAATACAATGATGATAAAGACAATAAAGATTACATCATAGCAACCCAGCTCGATGGTTTTCAAATGGATACACACCTTTTAAAACCAACTGTAGTGAAAAATGCTATTAAAAAAACCTTTAAATAATGTTATGAGGTGATATTTCTGCACTTTTGTGATTCATTTTAAAGACATTTGACACGTCTAAACCTCAACTACTAAGTTTAAACGCATTTTTGAACACATTTCTTCTGAACTGACATAATACTATCCGACTATCGTTATCGGGATACTCGGAAAAACATTGCGATATTCATTTTGGGCCCTCTCTGAAAGCGTTTGGTGAGGAGCAAACGTGTTAGTGCAGCAAGGACTAAGCAACCCCATGTTTGTTTGTCTGTCATTAAGCCTGGTCTCATGTTTCTACACCGGCCGTGGTTTGTTGCTGGCATTGCGTGACTTGTCCTGCTCTGATTTGTCTGTCTCCGTCTGGTCTCTGCAGGAGAGGAAGTCCGCTGCTCATCGGCGTGCGCAGTGAACACGAGCTCTCCACAGATCCCATCCCTGTGCAGTACAAATCTGGTGAGTCTTACTCTGTATCTGCCACAAACACCACCACCAAGAGCCAGACATAGCTTCTTCTGTCTGTTTTGCTCGATAAAGTTTCTACAGTGGCTGAGAAGAGGCAGTCATTTGCACGATAAACCAGTACAATCTGCAAATACGTCTAAACAATTCAATTTATTTGCTTTTCCATTAGGCCGATGGAATATTTACCAATTGTATACCCTTCTTTTCCGCCTGAAATTGTGTTTTAATCCACATGAATGGTATTGTGATTAAATATTACTGTTATTATGATTTCAAAGGGCAGTCTCTGAGAAAATTATTCACTTTCTTCTAATGTTCCCAACTCTATTTTAGACAAGTGACTCCAATTGCTCTAATCTCGCTCGCGATGAAGGCTATTGTGTCCCTCTTCTTGTCAGTGCAGCAGTGTATTCGACTGTGACCTTACTGTCTTATCTGTTTGCCTTCATTTTATAGTTTATGATTGTTCATTTGGGACCAGGGTGAAGTCCAAGGCGGCTGAGCAGAGAAGAGAAGAGTACAGGGTGTTGCTAGATTGTAACAAAGTGAAAATATGTGAATTCAAGGCCATTTTAATGTCTTTGTTAGTTACACGATAGCAGCTTGACTCCCTGTGGCATTCGATCGATAAAATCAACACTTTGAATGTTTGAATTATCACTTGTGAAGCTGACAGTAAACATACTGACTGTGCTAACACTGTTTTTTTGCTCTACTGGTGCCTATGCATGTTTGTAGAACTGGCTAATTTATGACATAAACCTTCTTTCAGTGCATTTATTTTGTTGCTACAAATTTTGTGTATAGTATATATGAATTCTAATTTTCAAATCAATACCATGTTAAATCTTATTATGCTGCTCCGTGTGGGATCTCCCGCGTGGAAACCTCAACATCACATTCTGACCTTTTCCCTCTGCCCCTCGACCCCAGTAGGGCACTTCAACGATGGAGTCAATGAGAAAAACCACCTCAACGGCTCGGATGCCATCGACTTGTCTGTTGAAGGCAGAGCGGTGGAGTACTACTTTGCCTCTGATGCCAGGTACAGCCACACTTCCCTCATTCTCTCAGAAGTGCAAAGACGACTAATTTCACTAAAACGAAGTTGACATGAAGATATTTAAGATTTAACTCATGCCTGTGTTTTTAATTTTACTTCCTGGAGCAAATCTTTAACTGTTACCAAGCAACCGTAATGTAAACAAGGGCCTGAGCTCCCACAAAATTATTATTATTTGACAAATAATAAAGATGAACACACACATGTGTTCTTTGGAAATGGTCCCTGCATTTATGACGGCATTTTGTGTATTTCTGCCAACTAACATCACTCAAGTCAGTCAGTTCTATACTGATTCTATCAAACAGCTTTTCTATGGTTTAAGGAAGACTTTATAAAGGACAGTTACCAATGTAAGCACTAAAAGCTCTACTACTATGCACTCGGACAGTTTCAGACACTTACAAGTCATGTTTCAGTCAGTAGAGGTTTGACCTGTATGCGAATCATTGACTAGCATTTTAGGCAAAACTTGCTGCAATGAAACCAAACTGGTATTTTAAATTTAGCAGGTCGTGTGTTGTTGAAAGAAAAGATTAGGACCATTGTGACGTTTGAGAAGTTAAAGGTTTCATGACTGTTGTTATGATGTTCTCCTGTTTTTCTTCTTATGACTTAGTTTGGTGGAGGTTTTGAAAAATAAGGGTTTAAAATGGCAGGAAGTAGAGCTCAGTTCTAAAACAGAATCCCTCTGATGTCATCAATAGGTGACGTGACATTGAAAACACAGAGAGACGATTTATACTGAACTGAAACACCTTTCTGACAGTTTAAACTATCATTCAACAAAATAACAGTCTTATATGGTGTTTATAACATCTTAACTTGTGTGTAATTGATATGGATTTTGTCTCTTGTTTTCAGTATGGTTGCTAGGTAATAGTTGTGTGAAATTTCTTCTAGCTATGTCATATGTCCAACCAGGAAGTACAATTATAAACTTTACAAAAATTGTCAAACTGGGGACAGCTTGGCAAAATGTTTAGTCAAATCTGAAATATAAACGAGTTCTCTACATTTGAGTGAAATGTGTTGTACAGACTTTACGCATACACAGATTTTCTTTGGAGTTTACATTTCTTTACATTAGTTGTATTGTCTAAAACCAATATGGCTGCAGGTGGCGTTTACATGTCTGGAACCAGCTGAGCGCTATTCTCTTTTTAAAACTTTCCTTTACCAAGTTTTCTTCACAATTTGCCGCTGATGAGCTGCGTGATGTAAATATTTAGGACAGGCGCTATCCCACTACATGAAGAAATAATTACAAAGTCATATCACTCTGTAAACATTGACATGCTTGTCGTGGATCAACAGTGCCATCATTGAGCACACCAATAAAGTGCTGTACCTGGAGGATGACGACGTGGCCGTGGTGACCAGAGGAGAGCTGTCCGTCCACAGAGTGAACCGACAGGCCGGAGAAGACCCGGCCCGAGTCATACAGACCCTGCAGATGGAGCTACAGCACATCATGAAAGGTCTGACAATCACATTATCAGTCCATGAATTTAGAATAAAACAAGTATTAAATACACAATGCGCATCTCACATTCACACACCAGTACACACACACTGGAAGCAATGGGCGAAGTGTCTGGCCCATTGAACCACAAACAGTAAGGACTGGTCAAAGGCGAAATTATACAAAAGGTTATAGGGCTGTAACTATAACAATACTGTGATTTTGTACTGCCAAAAGTCTCATAATAATATTTTGGGGGTGTCAAAATATATCAAATGAACAGCTCATTTGTTTACATTCATTGTTGTGTCGCAGCAACAGTTATCCTTTGCTACAGTTATCCTTTGCTACAGTTATCCTTTGCTACAGTTATCCTTTGCTACAGTTATCCTTTGCTACAGTTATTCTTTGCTACAGTTATCCTTTGCTACAGTTATCCTTTGCTACAGTTATCCTTTGCTACAGTTATCCTTTGCTACAGTTATCCTTTGCTACAGTTATCCTTTGCTACAGTTATCCTTTGCTACAGTTATCCTTTGCTACAGTTATCCTTTGCTACAGTTATCCTTTGCTACAGTTATCCTTTGCTACAGTTATCCTTTGCTACAGTTATTCTTTGCTACAGTTATCCTTTGCTACAGTTATCCTTTGCTACAGTTATCCTTTGCTACAGTTATTCTTTGCTACAGTTATCCTTTGCTACAGTTATTCTTTGCTACAGTTATCCTTTGCTACAGTTATCCTTTGCTACAGTTATTCTTTGCTACAGTTATCCTTTGCTACAGTTATTCTTTGCTACAGTTATCCTTTGCTACATTTCAGTGCAGACAACATGAAGAAATAACAGTTTTAAGCACTTGTATATCTTATTTATTTGGGATATCATGGTTTTGATTTGCACAAATGCTTGTCAATGCATTTTGTAATGGAAAAAAAAAAAATCTAGAATTCTGTTTGACTCTCCACAATATCGCAATAAATCTCATACAAATAAATAAATATTGCGATACTATCTATGCGTAAACTGTCCAGACCTGTTCAGTGAGTCTTACTGCATGATCCCCATAAGTACTGGGACTTGGTAAACGCCTGGTTTAAATAACCCTGGACAAACCTGTATTGTCATTGTTCCTGTTTACTTCTATCCTTGGTTTCCCTCTGCTGGTAGAAGTTGGTACTGTGCTGAAACTAATCAAAATAAGCTTTTATTTAAATGTCGTTCTGTTTTGATCTTTCTTAAATGTCTCTTGTTTAGTGTAAATATGTAAAGGTTGTTATGAGGGTGTGCTGCCATTAAACCTCTATTGCTCACACAGGGAACTTTGATGCCTTTATGCAAAAAGAGATCTTTGAGCAGCCAGAGTCTGTAGTCAACACCATGAGGGGAAGAATCTGTTTTGACTCCAACCGTGGTAAGTCTTATCATACCAATTCATTAAGGTCAAGGTAAAATGTACATGTAAGCGTAAATGTAGTGCATTATTGTCTGATGTATTTCATAGTACAAATACTATTGTGTTGAACAGACTGTTGAACACTCCTTATGCAAACATATTTAAACAGGTATCTTACGTAAGAACATATTTGTTTGACATACAGGCCTGTGCTTTTACTTGCAGTGGTGCTGGGTGGTTTGAAAGATCATTTGAAGGAGATCAAACGATGCAGACGACTCATAATGATCGGCTGTGGCACAAGTTTTCATGCTGCAGTGGCTGTAAGCAACCCAGTTAACTCAAGTGAAATCATTTGTCATTTGTTAGTAATTGTGTTAGTTAAGTTCCTCGTGTTATTAATGTAATCACGAACCTCCATTTGTGTTGTTTTTGGTTCAGACAAGGCAGATCCTGGAGGAGTTGACAGAGCTGCCTGTCATGGTGGAGCTCGCCAGTGACTTCTTGGACCGCATTACACCTGTTTTCCGAGATGATGTTTGCTTTTTCATCAGTCAGTCAGGTGATATACAAATACTGAAATTGGCATAGAGACACGTACATTCAAGACTGGTGAGCCTGCATGTTGGGTTATTATTGTACTGTTACGGCCACTATTTTTGTCTAAAAAACAAATATTTTGTGATACATAACATGGTAGTTTGGAGGTCATTTGGACTATTATTTAATGGAGGGGTGTCCAAACTTTTTTCACCAAGGGCCGCATTTTGAAACTTAATCGGGGCAGAGGGCCACAAACAACTTGACAATGTCGAATTTGTTGAATGACAAAGTGCATCATTCGAAATTTTGCATTTCACGTAATTGCGATGAGCCTCCACACCTTTAATTATACCTAGAACATTAATATTTTTCCCCTAACCCCTTTTCCCAATTTCACAGTAAAAAGTAAATTTTTTTGTTGTTTGGGCCAACATAGCAGGAAGTTGGAGGGCCAACAAAAATTGGTCTGAGGGCCGCATTTGGCCACCGGGCCCTAGTTTGGACATGCCTGATTTAATGAATTGAACCCCTATCTCAAAATAAACAAAACAATTATGGAATTGAGTGATATCATTACAGAAATAATCAATACACATTAATCACTCATCATTCTGTGCACAAAAGGAGAGACGGCTGACACTCTGATGGCTCTGCGTTACTGTAAGGACCGAGGAGCTCTGACTGTGGGCATCACTAACACAGTGGGCAGCTCCATCTGCAGAGACACAGTCTGTGGAGTGCACATCAATGCAGGCCCCGAGATCGGAGTCGCCAGCACCAAGGTACTGGCATCACCATAGTGACATAAGATGAGGACAGCACATAGTCATCCTGCCAAATGACGCTCCATATTTCTATAACATTGTACAGCACATTACATGTGTTTGTGTTCCAGGCGTACACCAGTCAGTTTGTGGCTCTCATCATGTTTGGACTGATGATGAGCGAGGACAGACTCTCCCTCCAGAAAAGACGACTGGAGATCATGGCCGGGCTCAAAGACTTACCAGGTCAGCACTGTTATGTCACAGAGATGCAGTTACAGAAGTGCCATTACACAACAACGCAATTAACATGCTATTTTATTCTAGATCTTATCAAAAAGGTGTTGTCTTTGGATGACAAGATCAAGACCATTGCCAATGAACTGTATGAGCAGAGGTCTCTGTTGGTGATGGGACGGGGTTTCAACTATGCCACATGCTTGGAGGGGGCACTGGTGAGCGCAGTGCAACTATTACACCCCAATGGGTCATTGTTTGGCATTTGTAAAGTGACACAATTCAACTTTTTTATCTACAGAAAATCAAGGAGATCACCTACATGCACTCAGAAGGGATCCTGGCCGGTGAACTAAAGCACGGCCCGCTGGCTCTTGTGGACAAACACATGCCAGTCATCATGATCATTATGAAAGACGGCTGCTACACAAAGTGCCAGAACGCTCTGCAGCAGGTCGCCGCCAGATCGGTACGTTTCCTCACACACTATTTCAATCGTTTTGAGATGTTTATGTTTTAACGCTGCTGTATTGTCTGTCAGGGCCGGCCGATTATCATTTGCTCCCAGGACGACCCTGAGGTGATTAAAAGTGCGTACCAGACGATCGCACTGCCCCAAACAGTGGACTGTCTACAGGGCATCCTCAGCATCATCCCCCTGCAGCTGCTGTCCTTCCACTTGGCCGTCCTCCGAGGATACGACGTAAGAACAACTCTCCTTATGATCATACAAACAAGTCAAATAGCATCCATACCGTACAATTCTTACAGCATTAACTTTAAAAAAAACATGTTTAATGGCGTTTTTATCGTTTGCAGGTCGACTGTCCCAGAAACTTGGCCAAGTCTGTAACAGTGGAGTGAAAAAAGTTTACAAAGCACCAAAGCGAAGAGGCTAAATATCTCATTATTTTAGTGCAATGGAATGTTTGATGGAACGTGCTCATCAGTGTGTTTGGTGTATGTGATGTACGTGTGCCTTTTTTAAAACGGAATGTGAAGTATGACCAAAATACACCACCAGTACCAAGTGATGCATGGAACAATCTGCAATCTGATAAGTTCAAGACCAAAGCCACCAGGCGTTCCTCTCTATAGTTGAGCCAAAATCAAATGAGACACCTTTACGTCGCAGTTTATAGAGGTGTTTGCTACTGTGCAATATAAGAACTGAGTGCATTCTGAATGTGCATAGTGATTGTAGTTTTTATTTTCTGACTGTGGCTTTTTCAGTGCCTTTGATCGGAGATATTTTTCAACATGAAACTGTAAAATTTGAATATGAAGTGTATGATTATTATGCTTTCTTTCTCTGCGGCAAAGCAGTTGTCTCATGAAGATCCGCTACAATGAAGATGCCTTATGACACTATTACTTGACCTTTTTATTGTGATTTTGAATGTATGTTCAGTTGGACAGAGCTGTCCAAGTGAAAGTCTTTTGTTTACTGTCAAAGAAGAAGGCCTTTTCTGATGCCATTATTATTTAAATGGTAAAAATGACAGAAAGTGTCATTCCTTATTTAATTTGTTCACATCTTTATGGGTTATTATCAAGTAGATTGAATATTACATGAACTATTTGTGGTATGAAAAGTGGGTTAGATTTGATTGTACATTATAATTATATTGTATGTTTTGTAGATATGACGATTTGATTCAATAAATGATAGGCCTACATTTATATTTGTATTATCTTCAGTGATGTCACGTCATTTTGAGTATGAATAAATACACATATGAACATGAACAATAGATACAGCGGATCCAAAAGTCTTCACAAAGTTTCCTTGAGTGTAACTTTTTTTTTGTCCGCGTGAGCGTGCGCGATGACGTCACCCGCGTGCTCTCCGCTTGTTGTGGAGATCCTCCCTGCGCCGCCGCCTCCGCCGCCGCCGGAGTTCAGCTCTCCACCGGGGGAAGCAGACAGGAGCCGCCGTGACAGTCGTCCGGTTCCACTTTCGGGGCAGATTACTGCGTCTCTTACGCCGACCGAGTGATTCCACTGCGTTTTCGATGCATGGGAGTGTCACCGGAGCGCTCAAAGGAGACGGTAGGTCCCCGCCGGCCGCCGCCGCCGCGCGCGCGTCCGAGTCTCCAGCCCCAGCTCCGGCCCGACCACCGCAATGCAACCGAACCGAGGGAAGGATCCGCGCTACGGGCCGGGCTGCTGCTGGGGCAAAAGTAGCACTGGGCCGAAATCTATTAGTAGAAGATGATTATGACTTGTATTTGTGACTGTATTAAGCCGCGCGGAGCGCCAGCGGTGCAGCGGTGTGTCATACACGGGTGACTTCATACCTCCGTGCGCCTGCGTGTGTGTGTGCGTGCGTGTGTGTGTGTGTGCGTGTGTGTGTCTCTATGTGCGCCACAGACAAGCAAAGTTGAGGAGATTAACAGCCCTGATTCGCGGCATTACTGTGGCATTACACGTACAAAGACTAAAGACTATAGACGTGATGCGCAAACAGAATTATTATTTCTAATTTCTAAGCGAAACTGTTGTCTACTTAAAATGGCCCGGGACATGGTTTTGGTGCGATTTGCCAATGTGACGTCTCCATCCGTCTATCATTAATAATCCTGTCATTTCCAAGGCTGACTGACTTTATCTTTTGAGCACACAAAAAGCTGCAGAATCATTGTCTGTGCGGCCGTTACTCAGAGGTGAACAGGACCGAGGCCCAAAACCCCAATGGCCTCGATGTAGAGATAATGTAATAACAACTTAACAACTAACATGTACCTGTACTTACTGAACGCAATGAATATGGGGATCACAGAGACATGTCCCATCCCTGGCTGTAACTGGAATACTGTACTACAATGACTCACCTGTGGCTCATAATCCAGTGCAGTCTTCAGTTCAGATCTGGTTCAGAGGCAGCGACACAAATGTAGCTTTCGTCTCTCCTGAACTGTACATCAGGGTGATTCATGCGGCCGTCAGAGCCCAGGGACCAACTCAAGACAACTGGACAGACTCCGGGATGAAGACCTGTGCAGTTTGTCACTTTCCCTCCTCTCTATGTTGATTTAAAGCAGTTTAATCAGTCTGAACTCACACAGCTTTATCATATGCGGTCTAAAGCAGCAACAATGTACTGTAAAAACACAAACCATTATATTAGAATATATTAGAATGTTAATACGATCCATTACAAGGAAAGTCATCTATTTCATCCCTGCGATATACTAAGTAGCATTCTAACCTTTGAAGATCCGTTTATGTGCCTATAAAAGTACTGCTGAGCCTCTATAAAAGTGTATTCGTCAACCGCCATAAAACAACAGTCTGAGGAAGAACAAGCCCTGGACTAAAACTGTGAGGAGACCTTGCTCAACACCCGGTCTGGAGAGACGGGAGATGGCGGAGGAGAGTGGATCGGGGATGGAAGACGTTCTAGACGGCGTGGAGGAGCAGCCTTTTCTGCCTGCACGTGCCCGGAAACGTAAAAAGTCCCTTAGCTCGCCCGAGGGTTCTGGGAATGAGCAGCAGGATGAGGCTGTAGCTATTGATATCCGGGGTGAGAGCAGAGACTGTAAGGTGATCATAAAGCTTGCACAGGATAGTGCATCCTTTAAGGAGTGGAATTCAGTGGCATTGTCAAAGAGCCTAACTGTAGCTGTGGGAGTGATCAAGAGTGCGAGTGTCCTTAGAGATGGCTCGCTGCTGGTCGTGTGCAAGGACGCGGCTCAGCAACGGAAGGCGATTGGAACTAAACGTCTGGGTGGAAAGGACATTCTTGTGTCTGATGCTGAAAGAAACACGGTCAGAGGAGTTATCGTAGGTGTCCCTACGGCGACGTCTGTGGATGAAGTTAAGGAGAATTTGACTGGAGTTACGGTGGTGGACGCTAGGCGTTTGAAGGTGACCCGGTCTGGGGTAAGATGTGACAGCTTGTCGGTAATGGTAACACTTGAAGGGAGGTGCCTACCTAGTAAGGTGTTCATTGGGTACATGTGCTATAGCGTCAGGCCATATGTTCCGCCGCCCCTGCGTTGCTTTAAGTGCCAGCGCTTTGGGCATATTGCAGCGGTCTGTAGAGGGAAGCAAAGATGTGGTAAATGTGCAGGAGATCATGAGTATGGGAAGTGTGACGTGGGTGCAAAACTGAAGTGCTGTAACTGTGGGGAAGAACATAGCTCTGCCTACGGGGGATGCAGGTTTAGCAAAAGAGCTGCTGAGGTGCAGAAAATAAAGGTCTCTCAAGATATATCCTATGCAGATGCAGTCAAGAAAGTTTCAAGTAACGAGTTTAGAGTAAATACAGAGAGAGGAGCCAGCGCTGCTCCCAGCCAGGGCGAAATGAGAAAGGCCAGCGTGGCTCCCAAGAAGTGTGAAGGTTTCAAGAGTGGAGGTCCCAAGTGTGCAGGTTCCAGAATTAATGAGAATACCCTGGTTGTGGATAGGGAGGATTTTGTACTCTTTATGGTGGATGTTGTAAACTGTGCTGCTCAGACTCAAAGCAGAACTGAAAGGATCAGGATCATTGCTAAAGCTGCAGGGAGATTCCTTGGAACAAAGGAGCTTGATTGGGCAGATATAGAAAACAGGCTAAAGGCGCTAAATGGGAGTCGGAGTGGTGGGGGTCTGCTTTTGGGGAGTCAGAGTGATCAAAGTGACGAGATGGGGGTGGGGGTGGTCTCCTGTCCTCGTCCAGTCTCGTAGACGCACGGCTACCAAGCAGCGACATCAGTGGAAATATTAAAGCCTATAGAATGAAGCCTAAAGAATAAAGCTGTACGGTGGAAGCACCGAACGTCAAAGAGTCTCCCTGGAATAAAGCCGGTTGTTGTCTGAAACAACAACAACTATTCTAGTCACAAAGACATATCATGACCTCATGGGCTTTGTAACACCAAAGCAATGGAAGGAGTACTTTTACGGACTACGACAGAGTCTGAGGACTACGACAAAGTCTGAGGAATAAAGTCTGGCGGTAATGCAACACTTGGATGCCAACCGCCATAAAACAACAACAACAACAACAACAACACTCGATCAGCAAAAGCTCATTGTGGAAACTAGACATTGTCCAATCATCTCCAACTGTTTACGTCAACGCGGTCCAAATAAATCAATCAGATCAAACTTTTATTTCTAAAAAACATCATCCTGTTTAGTTTTGATGCATGTGTTTGTTTGTTGTCCTCGCTCTACTGGCAAAAGCACATAAACAGTTGCGTTTGGTGAGTGTTTCATGTACATTCATACGACCTGTGTACAGTGTTTGTTAGTTATAGCGTTTATGTATTACAACTCATGGCAGAGCAGTGTAAATGATTTAAAGTCCCACAAAAAAAACATCATACTACAGTGCGTCACAGATTTGATTCAGATACGATAGAACGGGTGAAAAAGCATAAAACAGACAAAGTCAGCACGAGGCGGTATTCAGGAGCTCTTTGTTTGGTTTTGAAGGAGCAAAGGCACAAAAGGAGGTTCAAATCTCATTCTTA
>NW_027315735.1:23517778-23570278 GCF_026437365.1 Eucyclogobius newberryi | reverse complement strand
ATAATAATAATAATAAAAATAGTAAAAAATAAAACAAAATAAGGTTAAGTTAAGTTGAGGTGATTTTAATAAGCTTAATATTTTATCTTTCAGTGTTGGAGGACTGACTTGAGCATATTGTTTAGTGGGGATTAAATGAAACAAAACATATGGGACTGACTATTGTTGCATGTCTAATAAGCAGTAGCTTTAACAGACTTATTGATTTGTGTGTCTAATTGTCCCATCGCTTCACTTTTCATATACTCTACAGCGCAGTGTGTAGATGTAGATCCTGATAATGCTTTGGCCTGCAATTTGTGGGTTTACTCAGTGACCAAAGACATTCCACATACAGATTATACTGGACATAAATAATAGAGGACCAAATAGTTATATTATCTGTTCATAAAAAGTATGACGTGAGGTTGGTAACAGATAAAGTCCTGGTATAAGTGTACGTGGTGGTGTTTGTTTCCAGATACCTGGTCATGGAGCTGATGGATGCCAGTCTCTGTCAGGTGATCCACATGGACCTGGATCATGAGAGGATGTCCTACCTGCTTTACCAGATCCTTTGTGGCATCAGGCATCTTCACTCAGCTGGCATCATCCACAGGGTCAGAGAAACATACTGCACAGAAACACACCATCATCACCATCGAGAATACACATTTATGTCATATGCATAAATGACATGTTCTGTGTGCAGGATCTGAAGCCCAGTAACATAGTAGTAAAGTCTGATTGCACTCTGAAGATTCTGGACTTTGGGTTGGCCAGAACAGCCTGCACTAACTTCATGATGACTCCGTACGTGGTGACAAGATACTACAGAGCCCCAGAGGTCATCCTGGGCATGAAGTACAAGGAGAACGGTAAGAGTTTGAGTGCACTTTGGGAGAGCTGCGATAGAGGGCTCTACATCTATACCTTTTAACCAGGCACTTAACTTGTACGTAAATACAAATTGTCAGTGCTCTTTCCATCACTGCTCTTTACACGTGTATTTACTCTGCCGCTGCTCTGCTTCAGTGGACCTGTGGTCAGTCGGCTGCATAATGGCTGAAATGATCTCTCACAAAGTCCTCTTTCCTGGGAAGGACTGTATCCTTGCTTCTTCTTTTCTTCTCCGTGTCAGTTTAACCGTAACGTAATACTTTTTCAGGTTTAGGAGAATTGTACAGAAAGTCCAGTGCAGTTATATTGACTGAACTGTTCAAAATGTCAGTGTAAAATGTGTGTCGACTTAACCTTAAGTGCTTGTAATGGATAGAGAGGAGGCATTGGCAGTGCTCAGAGCTTTTAGCTTAGCTTTATCTGTAAGAGAAGCCGCAGAGGAGCTGATGGTCTCATTCGCTACATATATATTATTTGCTCTAACACAAACAGTCCAACAGCAGAGGCGTAGACAGCCTCAGTCCATCTCTGTATGCAGCGAGTGCATGCCTGCAGAGAGAGAGGCGGACAGCTGTGTAAACTGATAAGGCCAGAGGAAGGCTCGGGAGGCTGCCTCTGTTTCACACATGACCGTGAAGAGAGGAGAAAATAAGATGACTCGGAACAAAGAACAGAAAAATGAGGCCTAATAAACTTGTTACATTGTGTGTTGTGGCCGTAATCCATGTGTCCTTCATCTCGTGCTGGTCCTGTAAAATGTCGTGTACCATGTATTGAACACGTTTGTGCTGTTTGTCTCTGATCACAGTGGACATCTGGTCGGTGGGGTGCATTATGGGGGAAATGGTCAAAGGCGGCGTCATCTTCCAGGGAACCGACCGTATCCTTCGCTTCACTGTTCACACCATCACACCTCCTACCTTTTAATTTATTCTGTCTTTTCTTACTCGACGGCCGTTCTTTAATGTATTTGTCCTCATCTACTGCACTTGATTTTTTTTGTAATGTTCATTATTCTGTTTTGCTTGGTTGTGTGTTCATATTGATGTTACGTTGCTGCGATCACTCCACAATGTAGCGTATTCTAAAGTGATTTGTCCTCTTTCATCATCTCTACTGAATATTTTAAACATTTGAAATAGCCTGACGTCATCTGAAACTCAGTAATAGAGTCAAATGGAGCAGATTTTTCCATAACCAGCCCTGTGCTCAGATATCGACCAGTGGAATAAGGTAATTGAGGTCCTCGGCACGCCCAGTCTGGAGTTTATGAACCGCCTGATGGAGACTGTCAGAAACTATGTGATGAACAAGCCAGAGTATCCGGGAGTCAGCTTCTCCGAGCTGTTTCCTGACTGGGCTTTCCCCTCGGACACTGAACACGACAGACTCAAAAGTAAGTCATAGTGTAATGTACAATCTCACGTCAACGGAAAACAGGGAGGACACAGTATGTTTCCATTGTAGTTTTTATTGTCCAGTTTTTGGTTAGTCCTGGTTTGGAACTTCTGTAGAAATGTGTGGTTCTATTTTAGACCCTTTTAACCTGGTTAAGCCATATTTTATACCTTGAATTGGCCTGCTCTAGATCTACTGGGCAATACATCAAAATTCAATGTATATAATATTGTGAATGTTGTTTTGAAGAGATGCAAAATATGTCAAAATGCTACAAAACTGTAAAAAAAAACGTTATGCTGTACCTTTTCAAATAAAGGTATAAGGTAATATTTCTGCACTTTTGTGATTCATTATACAGACATTTCAGATTTGTTATCGGGATATTCCCCAAAAATATCGAGATTTTTACATTTTTGTCAATATATCGGCCACCTTTACCCGGGAGGGCAAGTATTTTTCCAGTTGGCACTTGGTGTTAAAGGTTTTTGAGCCACAGCCACAGACCTTAGACTTGGAGGTTCCACAAAGGGCTAAATTAAGCTTCTCTCAGCACGCTCGTTAAGTAAGGTGATGTCATGGTGCTGTTGCCGTAGTGACACTGGTCTCTCTTTTCCGTTGCCATAACAGCGTGTCAGGCTCGAGACCTATTGTCCAAAATGCTGGTCATCGATCCTGAGAGTCGCATCTCTGTGGAGGAGGCCCTGAATCACCCCTATATCCACGTATGGTACGACCCGGGGGAGGCCGACGCAGTGAGTCCCATTCGCTTTCATCATAATGACTTCATACAGGGGTTGTTTCTTTATTGTATGATCTTGTCTTGTTCTACAGCCGCCTCCTCAGATCTCTGATAAGCAGCTGGAGGAGAGAGAGCACAGTATTGAGCAGTGGAAAGGTGGGAAACACTGCCCTCTACAGGAGAAACACAAAAACACTATTGACGCTCAATCAACTTTTCCGTTTTGCAGAGCTCATTTATGAGGAAGTGATTGACTGGGAAGAGAGGAATAAAAATGGACTGATGAAAGAAGATTGTTCAGGTTTGTAAATGCATTTTCTCATTATCAGTTTAGTAGTCCTTTAGTCGTTTGGTCAAGGAATCGGTTAATAGCGGTTAATAGAGTCGACCAAATTTCTTTTTAGTTTACCAATGATTTTTATTAGGATTATAAGGATTTATGGACCAGAGCAGAAAGAAGAATATATGAAGTGAGTTAACTGGAGATAAAATGACTGGACAATGTCTTTAATTTATAAAAAAAATGGTTTATTTGTACTTCTCTGTAAACCTTTTGCAGCTGATTCTAATATTTTTTAAAGTCAACCAAGTAAATAAGCCTCTAGATTTTGATTTCATTCACACATATTCACGTTTGCCATGAATGTCACTGAACACCTTGTACACATTACATTGGATTCATGTTCTAGAGTTAAAATGATGTCGAAATCTAGATAATAACGTGAATGTTGTTTTGAAGATAAAATTTGAGAATATCGGTTTATAGTAAAAATGCTTCAAAAAGAGCTAATGAAATGAAAAATGTTGTCCAATAAGGGTATAAGGCAATATTTCTACAAACTTTTTTGATTAGAAGTGAAAAAAATCAAGATAAAATTATTTCTATATCGCCCTCCCCATAGAATAAGATGATGGAGAGCAGGGGCCACTATTTCCATTACAATTTTTAGAGGAAATATCTCACAAATGCAGATCCTCAGTGAAGAACTAAGTCTCCCTTTAGGCTCCGTAATGAACCATAAATCAGGTGAAAACATCTGCAGTCGTCAGTGTGAGGATCGTTGGCTCAGTTTTAACCCGCGGCCTCTTTAGAACATCACGTGACCGCGGCCTATTCAGAGGACTGTCTCTCTCTGATTGCACCTGTTGGTTTCCGTTGGCTCGTGTTGCAGATGTGGTGTCAGGTTCCGCCTCCCAGTCGTCGTCGGCCAATGACATTTCGTCCATGTCCACGGAGCACACCTTGGCTTCAGACACAGACAGCAGCAGCATCGACACGCTGACCGGCCCCCTCGACGAGTGCCAGTGAGGGGCCCCCGGCATCCACCCATGTACCTGAATATCATTTCACCGTCCTCCTTTTTACTCAAGTAATAGGTCTATTTTTATATTTTCTTTCCATGTGCAAGCTGGTGGCTCTGATTGGTCCTCATGCGACTCCGTATGAGACTGCCACCGTGAGGTCAAATAGGTTATTGTTGTGGTTACATACTTTTGCATTCAATTTCAGGTTATTAAATGTACGCAGATATTTGTTTGAATGCATGAATAGGATAATAGTTTTATTTTTTTTTAGATGTATTGTTTGGGTTATTTTAATCCAGTTGATCAGAGACTGAACATACCATTCTCCCGCATGTAACTTCAAAATGAACAAAAATTAGAATCAATGCTCCAGTCATCACGTTAAAGAACAAATATTAAGTTTGACGGAGCGTGTAATTCAACAGAATCAGATTCTGGTGGTTTCACGCTCCACAATACTGACAAGGCATACTTTTGACTGCTAATATAAGGGATATTTTTCTGTTGTAGCTGTGTTATTTTGTTTACACATAGGATGCTGAATTCTCTTGTCAGTTGTGACTCACACAAGGTACTGACTATCCAAAAAAGACCACCACATACTTGTAAATTTAGATCAATTTGTGGAATATTTATTTTGTCTTCTTGCAAAATGTTGCACACAATCAGCCTTGGGCCCATAGGGTTTGCGCTGTCGTTTAATGCATGGACTTATCTTAACCATTCCACCAGTGCTATAGGACAGTGACTACGTCATCAGTAACAAATCATGCAGCCAACAAACAGACACATACTGTTTAACTTGCATGACAACATTACATAGTGACAAATATTAGCGCTCTCATCTGGTCAGTTTTTTCAATAATAGTTTGTTGGTGTGGTTTAAATCTCTTTTGGAAGCTGTAATTTGCCTTGTTAGCCTTCGTGTGTGATCGTGTTCTCAAATGTACTGTGTAGCACTCGTTCATCATCATCATCCCTGCTCAGTCCGCTCAGCCCAAAGTCTTTGTGTTTGTGAAGAGGCCTGTGGAGACCTGAATGAGACCGTCTGGATGTACGTGTACATCTGGACTCACATGAACTGTAACGCTGCTTTCTGCAGACATGATTGCACAAATGATAGAGATAACCAAGACACTAAAGAGTCGCTGAAGACTCGTGCACTTGTATTCATTTCATTATAAAGAAAGACCTTATTTTGTCAGTCTTGCCTTAAATGACCCCAGATGTGGTCAGTTCATTTGAAAATAAATACAGACTGAGTGTCATCCTGCCCATAATATGTGTCTGTGTCTCTCTTGGCAATACAGGAGTTAGATTTTCTTTTAGTTGTGGTTATATTTTCAGATGACTTTTTTTCTAAAAAAAAAAAAAAAAAATGGCATCCCTGAGTCTCTTTTAAACATACATTTGACCTGAGACAGTTGGAGGCTTAAAGGATCACTATGGATATGTACATACACTTTTTTGATGTAATTATATTCAAAAGCTCTTGGCAATGTACTCAGTCTTCTTGGCCTCTTTATTGAGCTCCCCAAAAGTGTCAAAGAACTGCTCCATCTCCCTCTGCAGAGCTGCGTTGCGTTGTTCTGCAGCGGCGCGGGCCTTTTCCGACTCTATGATTTTGGCCTGAACGATCTGGTACCAGTGACGCTGCTGGGCCAAGTTTGTTTTCAGGCGAATCACCTCCACCTGCAGCTCTTCGTTTCGGTTCTCCAGGCTGTCGACAAAATGCAAAAGAAGGGAAAAGAGCGTCGTTGCTTGTTGGTGCCAGCATGAGTTGGTTTTGGTAGAACAAATTTGACCCTGATGAACTTGTACTATTTTGCCACACACAAGACAAGTGCAAGTGTGACCTTACAGTGAGAGACTTGTCCTATCTATATCAGTAATACATGAGGTATGTGTTGTGTCTAGGTCAGCAGCATGGCCTCTGAAATTAGCCCTCTTTCTCCAGTGTCACAGGTTCTTTCTATAGGTCAACACCACATGCTGTGCTTTTTTTACTCAAACTCTATTGCTGTCACCATTTACATTATTTTTTTAACTATAGAAAACAAGATTCCAAGTTTAGGTAACTATATAATAAACCATAAGCCGTAGACCCTCTAATTGTTCGTGTGTGAATGTGTGTAAAAGGGCTGCACTCTAAACAGGATGTGAGGCCAAGTCAGAGGCCGAGACAGAAACCAGAGCTATCCTGGGAAAGTGCTTCTGGGAACAGCACCAGGAGGTGGTCAACGCAGTAAGCTGAATGTTAAAGATACAGATCATAATCCCATTGACAGAGATGCTGAAGTTCTCCACAGCTCCACAGAGACAAACACAAGCCGTACCTGGTAATGCGCTCCTCGTACTCGTCTCTCTGCCGGATGATCTGCTGCTGCAGGCTGGTGAGCACGCTGCGCAGGGCACTGGCTGAAGGGTCAGCTACTGGCACAGGAGGGGGCTGACGCACAGACTCAGGGGCCTTCTCTGAGGGCCAGGGCTCAGTCTGACAGACCTGGGAGCACACCTCTGGGTCCTGGTCTGGGATGAGGTCCAGATCTTTGGACTCTGGCAGGATGATCTCACAGGAGGACCAGGGGCTCCGCTCCAGGCTCTCCTCCTCAGGCTCGGGGAGTCCTTGGACCTGCTGTGGGGCCCAGGCCTGCGACATGTGCTCCTGTGTTTCCATGGCGAAGACTGACAGGTTGTTGGGGGTGACGGCCTCAGGGATGTTGTCATAGAAAGACAGGGCGCTCCTGTGTTCGGTGCTGAGTGATGGACTGGGGCTGCGTTTAAGAGGAGCTCTGTCCAGTGCTCTCCTGAGGATTCCCTGCTCTGTGTCTCCTCCTCTAGCCCCCAGCTCTGCTCCATATCCTGGATGTCCCAAAGCTCCTCTCCAGCTACAGTAACTGTGGTCTGGCCACAAGCCAGGCCCTCCTGCCCCACTTGTCACAGTGGGACCCAGAGCCACTGCTGGGACCAGCCCAGGCCGAGGTCCACAGGGTGCCGGGGCAGTGGGCTGCTGAACCCTACGCTCCATGTGGCTGTCCTTCTTCCTCTGAACATGGGGCAGGCAGTTGTCGTATATGGCATCCGTGGAGCAGGAGCTGCCTGTGGGTGTCTGGACAGGAAGACAGTGCAGCTCCATGGTCCAGAGCAGGCCCCCTCCCCCTGTGTGTCCTGGGCTTCAGGGGCCTCAGACTCTCCTCCAGAAGAGTTCCTCCTCGGGCTGGCTGTGTGCCGTGAGCCTGATACTCTGTGGTTATGCTGTAGTACAGTCCCCAGTGCTGAGTGTGTGTGTCTTATGTGTATGTCTTCAGACAGGCTTCAGCTGTTACTTCACAGCTTCTGAGGGAGGGAGCAGGCTGTAACAGAGTCCGCCTCATTCCAAAAGACAGTCACACATAACTGCAACCACAGAAATAGACAGTGGCCAATGGCCACACACAATGAACACAACCATCCATCAGATTTGTACATCAATAATAACCTATTCCTCACCACTCACAACACCACAAGTCTCAGCAGCTTCTTCTAGTCATTTGTCATGGATATTTGTATCAGCCTTGACAAGTTATCATGCTGTGTTACTGGCAGATAAATTAATTAATTATTAATTATTAAATATAAAGCCTCGACTTGTATTAACTAGTGTAAATATGTGATAACACAATATGTGGTATTTTACTAAATTCTTGCTCTGTAGCATCAGACTAAAAGGCTGGTCTAGCCTGGGTCCACAAGGTGGCAGCATACACAAGATTATGAGGATTCACACATAGGTGAATCTTAACAGAATCAAAATGGAAAGCTTTTATGACACATGACTACATATTTTTCCTTGGATCTCCTTTCATCACTTGGATACGGCCCAAATGTTTTTACAGTCGGGTCCTGTGTCTCCTGCAATATTTCTTGTTCACACCATAGAGACTGGACTGCCTAAACGCTGACCTTTTCCTTTAACAGGGTTATTGTTGCAGGATATCTGAAGGTATTTAGCTGTTTTCAGCCTTTAAAGAGGCTTAGGGCCATTGACTCACTATTGATTTAGTAATTCAGTGAAGATCCCTCTCATTAATGCAAGGCCTCCAAGGAAACACTATCAATGTCACTTCCTCTGTATCAGAGGGCACATGCATGAAGACTGCTGTAGTCAGAACAACACTCATGTGTTCAGGAACTGCCACATCAGCATTAGAGAAAACTGAATATTCTCATTGGAGAACTGACTATGAGCATATTTGAGGTGCAAGGACAGAGTTTTCTGAAGCTCGTTGCCACTAAAGTCGAGCACAAGTAGAGGTTTTGGGGATGCTTCACGGTCAGATGTTTGTGTTTGTTCTCACAGTCAGGAAATACACTTTAGTTTGTTGACTTCAAAAGCACAAAATGGTCTTTGTGTTCTGACCTTCTCATTGTAACTGATGCACAACACTGATGTCTTCTTATTGTAGCTGCATTTTCACTGCACAGAGGAGATATCACCTTTTTTTAAACTTCCTGTTCATCTGCGTAGTTGTTTGTAACCATGACAACTGAATCCATGGCAACACAGAGCTCTCTAAAAAATAAAAGGGAGGAGAGTGAAAACGCGAAGACAGCAATGAGTTTGTTTCTGAGTGTTTGAGAAGGACCTTGTGCAAAAGAGACCAGATTCGCTGAAGTGGCATTAAACAAGAGCGAAACGTCTTTTATACAAATCAATTTTTTTTATATAAGTGACATGAATTTTATTAAAACAAGTAAAAGGGCCTTCCAGCATCAATTTCAATGACAATAACAAATGAAGAATAGCATTTGTGGGTTTCATGCTTCAAAAACCTCATTTGTCCTGCTATCTATTTGAAAGCTGCAGTCATATATTAGTTATGTTTTTAAAAAAGTGAAGGAACCTGGTTTGAATGTGTAGGCCTAAATTTGGATCCATTCACCAATTGGCTTTTAAATAACACAAAAGACTGTGACAGAAAAAGATTACGTGCATTTGTCTAATTGCAAAGATGGTAAACGTGACTTTTCCCCTCGTTCTTACGTAACACAGACGTAATACGCAGTTCTACATAATCCTGCAAAGCTGTAAAAGAACTGAGTGTCGTTGCTCCGTGTGTGGGTAGTTCCTGCCGTGCCAAATTGGATTAAAACGCTTTCAAAATTCTCCAATATTTGCAATTTCAATTTAACTTACGACTCCTCCATGTTATAGCTGGCCTTATTTCATATATGTGTGTACAGTGTCCCCCTGAGGCTGCCGTGCGTGCCTATGCGCCCATATTGGATGCTGCAATTTTGCGTGGTGTTTTTTCATCTTGAAGGATCACACATTTCTGACAGCCAATTAACAGATCTGAACGGGCTGCCATGGAAACTAGCTAATTTTTAAATAAGCATCCGCAGTAATGTTTTCCTTTTTTCCCCATGTCTAAGCGACACCTCTGATTAGCAGCCTGTCGTGGGATTGGCGGCCGCCCCGAGCCATGGATGTGTGTGATATAACCTTATAACACACCTGTCTGCTCAATGGACAGGTCCGGTGCGCAGTGTGAGGAGGGAAGACACGCTGCACATCATTTAAGCTTTAAAGAATGACCCCGGCAGAGTTAAGCATCAAACGTGCACAGACCCTTTAAAATACTATGTCATTAGAAGGTTCAAAAGCCCAAAATGGAGGCAAAATGAGGCAGAGCATGATATAATTTCTGCTCAAAGTACTAATGGTTTTAAGTCTTTACAAAAGCGACAAGTTTGGGTTTCCAGTGTGGAAATGTCAGATGGAAAAAAAGCCTCACAAAAAGTATAATTTGTGGTAAAGAATGTAATATATATGTAGATAAAATGTGAAAAACTATTGCGTGGTCAATATTTCTGTCAGTTTTTGTCCGTTAAAAGTAAAACATCAGGTTTTGCCCTCATCAAAATGCTCAATGGGCTTCATAATCTCCTTTTAAATAAACTAATATTGTAAAATACAATAGTAAATTCAAACCAGGCTCTGATATTACATGTGAGAGGTTCTCATAACGACATCATGACATAATTGAGGAGTTGTATTTAATTTGACAAAGAATGAAAAGGAATAAATAATTTCACAGATGAAAAAAATAATCGTAACACAAAATATCACAATATCACAACATCCGAAGATCTTCAACTAGGACTATGACAATCAGCAATGTATGTTTCTAAGATGAGGAGAGCGTGAAGCTGAAGAGCATGAAGAGCTAACCACTCTGCCACCCACTTGCACCACCAAAATCCCCATCAAACTCGCTGACGTTGAACACCATCATCTTGTGATATCAAATCAACACATTTATTTATGCACTGTACAAAATAGAATGTAAGCGTTTCTTTGTGGCAGTGCAAAGTGCAAATTAGGTGCAAATCCTGAAAAGTTGTGAGCTGATGCTAAATGACACACACATAGAGGAAGTGGCAGGAACACATTTCCCACACTGACAGATAGTACTTGTCTCTTGGAAGCACATCATATACTTTAAGTGTTTGTGCGCTTTTTAGTGACATTCTGCGGCATTTAAAGCTGGCAGGACGTAGCATCTTTTGTATTTCGCTAGTAAAATGTACACGGTGTCATAGATACGTCAAATTGAGACAGCCTTTTTTTTAAAGACATTAATAGAGAAATGAAGCAGGGCAGTTGAAATCAAACGAAACAGCTACGTTAGAAAAATATTGGTTTTAACAGAAAACCCTGTTGAGCGGAGAGATCGAGAGTTGTGATTGATCTTAAATCTTATGCACAATTTCTTTGGCGCTCTCTTCCAGACTTGTGGGGAAGACTCAGCATGAGGGAGACAAGTCCAGATTTCAAAATAAGACCCCAAATCTACGAAGTTGTGGCTTTTGTCCCTCATAGACGTCACGTAAAAGTACTGTTGCATTGTAAAATACATTACTCACTGAGAAAAGTAATGAACTGTAACATAAATAGATCAATATTTTACATTTTGTGTTGATCTAAAACGGCTCAGTTATAGAAACAGATCCACTGACTTCCTGTTTGGATCTGCAGAACTGATCATTCCCGCCTCTTCATAGTGATAAGCCCCGCCTCTTCATAGTGATAAGCCCCGCCTCTGTGACGTTTCACTGTAACAAGCAGCTGAATGTCATTTACATGTTTTTATTTCTACGTGACATTTAGGGACTCTGCGTGTATCACTCTGTGTCTTAATTTGTAGCACATAAACACAAGTATGCAGGGATGTGGGTGGGGATAGGGGGTAGGTGAAAACAGGGATTTTCTGAACACTCAAGCTTAGTTTCAGGACAATGCACGAATCAATAAAAAAAAATAAAAATAACTATGAGTAAACTAATGCTGAGGAAACACATTTGTAACAAGGATCAAAAGCTCATGAAAGCAGATTTTGCATAATATGTCGTCTTTAACTAAAGTTACTCAGGATGTACAAGAGGAAATATAATGTAAGAGACAGTGTGTGTCCAAATGCCTAATAAAGTTATAGCAAAAAATTACTGACTTTTCTTTTTAATTTTTTAATTTCATTTTTTTTGCGCCTAAATTATGGTCTGATATTTTTTTGTAAGCACACTGGTAACTACTTTGGGTTAGATGTTTGTTTTTCTTTTTTTGAAGCAAAAGATGAGAAAAAATACCCATAAAAACTAAAGCTCATTAAGTTAAGTATCTAAGAATCTAAGCACTCAGACTGTTGACACTCACAGGTGAAAGGTTCCTGGTCAGTTCCTGCAGCTTAGATTGGTGCATTTTGGCTCTGTTGGTTTCCCTCATCAACCCAACACATAATCACCAAGTAAATGAAGACGCTGCCTCAATACTCTGAAGCTTGTGTACAGTTGTGCTTTAGCCTTTGAGGAAAACAGCATGTCTCTTGCCCTTTGAGATACTGACGCCGCTGGTTGCCCCCTTTTACCACAAATCTGTCTGGATGTGGGATTAATGGTTAAATAATGATCGCACAGCTCACCTCTCTCTGCTGGGCGCACGGGGAAAGCAGCCTTGTAATCTCCTCCTCTCTACGTTCTAATTGATTTGCTGAATAAGAGGCGTAATTTCATCCTGGGGAATAGTAATTACGAGTTTTCGAGACTGGGTGTTGCCTTGATGCTAACGAGCCTACTTAGGAAACAGAAAAAGCAATTACGCTAACCAGAATAAGAGTAAACGTGCCCCTGTGCAAATGTGTCTGAGATTGAACAAAATAACAAGGCAAAAGTTAGATGCACATTTTTTGTTGCACTTTTACAATTACCTACTGCAAGAAAGTGCTAATCCCCAAATGTCTTGATTTTGACCCTGGCTCAAGATCTGAAGAAGGGTCCTTGAGCACTGCAGTGTTGTCTGCCCCTCCTGAAAGTTTACTCCAACGGACTTGAATGACGGGCGAATGCCAATATTCATTTATTGGCTTTTATCATATCGCAATATGTAACATAAACAAGTCACAGCAAGAAGAAAATAATCTAAATTGATTGATTGGCTTTATTTTTGAGCTTATGGCAGGAAATATGACTTTGAAGAACAAGAAACGCACATCCAAAGCTGTATTAAACCTGCGGCTGAGTCCTGAGCTTTAATCTGAAGAAATTGGGAGCTCTAAATGCTCTGCGGATTCTTACTTTAGTGTTTTAACAAAGGGAATAATATGACGTACATATTTGGTTTACAGTGGTTACAGATTTGTTGTGAGCAGGAATATGAGTATTTATTTACATCATACTGTAAAAAATAATAATGAAATATTTAGAAAAAAACAAACTTACATGTGTCGTCCTGATACTTTAAACACATGGGTTGCACATGCACGCTCAGGTTCACACATGCACGATTATACCTGCATTTAAATGTCCACCATGTGTCCATGTTTTCCCTGGTAACTAAATATACTACCCATATCAACTCAAAATGGAGTGGGAAGAAGAAAAACTAAACTAAATTAATTTGCATTGCTCTTCTTCCCTTCCGTTTCTCTGATGTGCACAGCTAAGATCCATTCACCTCTTCAGCACAAACCTCCTTTATTCTGCTCTGTTTTTACTTGAGTGTCCCCCTAAGCTCTCCGCACTCAGCTGAACCCAGGGCACGGTGACCCCGGCTCTGGACGCTGGGCCTGTCCCTGTGATGGTTTTCTTTAATCCCTTTATCCACACCAGTCCTCTGTATCCTGTTTGTCTGCCCCACGGCCCTTGGGACGCCGTACAAACAGTGTTTAGTGGCACACAACAGCCCGAGAGCTCCAGCCACACAAGGCCACCTGCCACTGCAAGGCCCCATCCAAGTACGCAAGCAGCAAGAGAAGTGTTGTTGTTGTTCTTCTTCTCTGCCATCTTGTGTACTGCTATTAGGCTGAGCAAAATAATATGTCTATTTGCCGTAACCCGACCGACCCGGTATAAAACTAGCCGACTGGGGGGGGGGAAATCAATATTTTGTTATTTTTTAAATATTTCACCTACTCACCGACCGGTCTTTCCTAAAGCGCCGTGTAGAATAATTTAATCACGCTGGTAAACCTATCTTTCATCCCAAGGGACACATAAAGCATTGCGCAACGCATAAGCGTCTTCATTTTTGGTCCTCCATATGCTTCTGTATTAAACAGACTGCAGGAGGGAACCCACATTGCCTTTTACATGTTTGTTTGACTCTGTCAGCGCCACTGCCCTGGCCACCGCTCATGCCGTTCTGCGTCATGATGTAGCTTTATTTAAATTTGACTTACGCATTGCATTCTGGGAGTGAAACACGCCCAGCAGCGTCATCACAACAACAAACATGGCGGCACCCGTGTCCCCCGCATGTTCCTCCCGCTTGCCTTTTCTACCAAAATAAAGGATAACGGCGTACAAAAGGTCAATTGAAATATCTTAAAATCAGGAGATTTAGTCTCCCCATCGGGTTGATTGAGACTTTTTCCGTCATTGACCATTGAAGCCACTCTGAGTCAAAAAATGGCATTATTTCGATCTTTTTTTCTGCCTTCAAATAAAAAAATAAGAATTTACCTACCGACCGAGCCACTTGAAAAATGTTGGGTCGGGTTACAGCAAACAGACAGGGTAGCCTTATTGGCATTATTTTATCCAAGATTCTTAAGGCAACTCCACAAGTCCGTCTTTTCATGTAATTGTGTTATTTGATTAATTAACTTCATGTTTGGTGCAAATGGCAGAATTTCTAATGAGCGTAAAGTTTAATCTTATCTAACTTTATTAGAGAAACTAAGCTTTACACAGAACAACACATTAAAAGTGGCAAATTTTTCATGTACTAAAGAAAAATCAGTTTTTCCACAGAACAGACATGTAGTAAAAAAATAATAAAAACTAACAATAATCTATTTGGGTGAAAATGAGTTAATTGTGCACGCTTTGTATCTAATTATAGAGTTTTATTCTGTGTGAAGCAGGATGTGCGTTGTTAGCCTGCTACAGTTGTTAAAACTTGCTCTGATTTTTGAAAGTTGTGAAAGGCACTTATAAACTCATTGTGGTAAATGATTTGGATGATCAGAAAGCATTAGTAAGGATTACAAATATATGAGTTCTATTTCAAACATTTTTAAGATTAAAAAAAAAATCAGGTCCAATGCCTTTAACTTTGAATGTGAAAATATTGATACATTCTTAAAATATTGCAGCATGAATTGTACAATTCTTTGCCACTATAAACCCAAAGGTGGGACGGTCTCCAAAAGAGAGAACGTAATCTCCAAATCTCCATCTGCGAGCAGAACGACAGCTATGTTTCATGTGTAAATGAGAGAGGAGGTGTAGAGGCAGAGAGAGCGGGGAACCTGGGGAGAATTGTATAATTTCATCTCATATGATACTGTGAAGCCTGAAAGAGCCCATTTCCTGTCAAAAGGAGCCCGTCTGACAAATGTGCACTTCACATTCACAAGGACTCGGACTGAAATCTGTCTTTTATAAAGTCGTCTGTCATTCATAACCATCTTATAGGAAATACCCCCCTTTTTATTTAATCCTGAATATTTGGAGAAGAAGAAAGACCGGAAAAGCTCTGGGAATCATTGGTGACAGATGGAGCGTTGGCCCGATCGCAGCATTCCATAATAATCCAGCTACAGTATGTGTCCTTTGTGGGAATTTCAACGTCCCGAGAAAGAAGCTAAAGACGGCGCTGCCAGGCTTTTATTGTTGTCATTTGTAGCATAAGTCTCTGCTGGGTCTAAATTAAAGAGCAAGCCATCTTTCCAAAGATAGCAAGAGCCTGTTCCTCCAGGGCAAGTGTAGGAGGAGAACAAGCGTGTGATCACCTGGACGAGCGCGGAGGAAAGATACAGCAACAGCCTCCAGCTTTTCCTGTTTTCACACCATTTTATACTGCTTTTAGTTTACCAATCTTCACTGCCCCATGTGGGACAATAAAGGATTATCTTATCTTATCTTATCTTATATCATGATATAACATGCAATCTGAGGTATATATATACATCCAACATGTTTTTACAAGAGCAACTACAGACAATATGGCCTCTGTGAGCACCGTAGGGCCACTAATGATTGAACATTATGTCCACATTTTGTTCAGTTGTTTACTTAATCAATGAAGCCATTATAACTGTCTGAAGGGTTAGTGGCTTGGTTATTATACTAGTTATTTTTTCGGATTATTCTGATTTCATTTAACACTTTAAATAATGCAATTTAATCTAAAGACTATGTTATTAGCCCTATAGCTATGTCCCAACTGTGATAGAGTTCTCAGCACGACACCACTCCAGCCTCACATACAAATCAACACAGTCAATACGGAAAAGCTGCGTGTCTCATATCAGAAGTGCAGAGAGCTTTTGCACGCACAGGCTACACACAGAGTTATAGCATTGACACATGTGGTGCAAAGAACAAGCTCTATGAACAAACCTACAAGTAGATTTAGTGGCATCAAGGTAAAAAAGGCCTGACTTCAAGCTGCAGCAAAAATCCAGGATTTCAGGCAAATGATTCCTTCCTGATTTTACTGTTTTCATTCAAAACATATATTGAAATCCATGAATCGTTTTTAAATTAAGGTAACACAATCTTTGTTAAAGCACACATGGACCACAGAGACTCGTAAATAAGCTCTTGAAGCTTTGTTCTGCATTAAATCATCTTATTGTGTAACTTCTTTACAATTAAACATGAGCGGTGCCATTCTCTGTGACTATAAATAGGGTGCGCACACAAGCGGTCACCCTGGACCTGTAAAACATGCAAACTCAGCATCTCCTCTGGATAAAGGCCAACTCCAGCTCCCTCAAACCAGATTGCTTCCATTCACTTACTGCGTTAAAGGGACATTCACCTGTGTGAGTATGCAACGATCTGCCGGCTCATTTGTGCCTAATCCACTTCACTGACTTTTGACCTTTGCACGGGCGATTCCCATCATCTTATTGTTGACTCTCACAGACCCAACCGGCCGCCCAGGACTGTCTCCCACGGCAACGGCGCTGTGGACCAATCAGGCGTGCTCTCACTGTGCTCTGAACAAACCGGGCCTGGTTCAAGTGTGTGCTCAGACTGACCAGTGTGGCCCATGGCACGAGCGGCCAAACATACTGGAAGATGAAGTGATATATGATATGCTAATGTAACACAAACACTTTTCATGAATGACGTCTTATCTACCCAAAAAAAGAGCTCAGCAATTGTTGTTTAAGACGACTAAATTCAGTTCAAGCGATTTTATTTTCATAATTTGTATACAATATTGATCCAAAATGCAACTAAAACTGTGTTATAAATGACCAAATAACTAGTACTTTGAGTAGTATTTTTCATGTGTACTTTTACTTACAGTAAGTAGAGTTTTGGCAGCTGTACGTTTACTTGAGTAGACATTTGCACACTACTTTACGGTTGTTAATGTGTAAATATTGAGCTGAACTGTAACAGTGGTAGAAAATGACGAGTTTCTGATCCTCAATGACAAAATAAAATATCTGAGCTCTTTGCGAGGCTCCGCTGCCATCTGTAAAAGTAAATCTTTTCGATCACCCTGGACAGTTTGACTCGTCCAACCAAGATTCATGGCTTTTATACGTGAGAAATTCAATAAAGCTCATCTCTTTCATTCATTGTGTGCAGTGAAAATGTGGCCATGGCTTTCCTGAATAGCTCTGATGTGATTTGGCCTGTCTCCTCTCCATAGTATTTTACAGACAAAAGACGAACCCACGCCTGCCCGTCTCTCTCTCCACCCTCCTCTCTACCAAGAACTGCCGGTGGCCATTTTTTCAACCATCCATTAAGTGCATCAAATACTGCCCAGAGGAGCTCAAAAGGTCTCCACTTTGTACCAAGGATTTTCAGTCAGATTGAGGCAAAATGAAATTCTAAGAGGAAAGGAAGAAAAGAAATCTGATGAAAATACATGACCTACTTTTAAACGTTCGCTATTATATTCCTCGTGGCTATTTTGCCTCACTGGTCACTTAATAACTTGCTGTGGAGCTTGGTATTAGTATGTATAAGACGGAGCATGTTTAGCAATAACCGTATTGTTATTGGTGTTAACATGGCAACATATAGCTGGTGTCCGAAAGTGTTTCTAGAGCAACAGGAAGCAAATCCCTAAAGCTCAGAGTGAATTTATAGACAGAAATTGGGTCTTAAAGGGATAGTGTGGGATTTTGGTTTGGCGATAAATATAATGTATACTTTTATGCACGGTTTTGAGATGCAACTCATTTTAACAACATCCACAGCATGTAAAATGGATATACCGTAGGCTCCCCGGAGGCCTATATGCAGCAATAATAATAGTATTTAAACAAGTTATTATTTAGAGTAAGTCGATGTGCAACTGGAGCACTGCGTGTTGAAAAAGGATGTGTGGGTTTAATTGTGTGGATGGATGACTGCCTGACTTCTTCCTGTATTTATGTATAGATTCTACAGAAAGTGTAATCCAATACAAACATTAAATGAACATTTGTAAGGTTATGGTTGTCTTGATAAATACAGCCATTAAAAGCAGTAGGAGCAGAAGACAGACTCCGTGATGGCCGTGTACAGGAAGTACATCCTCAGTCTGCTGGGCCCTCTTGATGAGGAGCTGACTGTGACTTTCCTGAAGTTCATTATCATCTCCATTGTCTTGGAGATTGTTGAGCTCCAGGCACCAGGACACAACCGGTTCACCTCCCTCTGTATTGTATTCATGGGTTTCAGTCAGCTGGTTTTTCATCTTTGTGACTGATCCTAAAATACAACACCCAGAAATTAGGCTTGTTAAAACTGTCTGCAACGTTTATTAGCATAGCCACGCAATAATATGTAAACTAGCATTAGCCAGCTGCTAACGACCTGAAACAAACAGCTCAGCCTCAGTCTGGAGTCCATCCATCCATCTCCTTCTGCTTATCCGGGGCCGAGTCGCGGGGGCAGCAGTCTGAGCAGACACTTCTTCCAAATCCTCCGGGGGACCGAGAGGCATAGTCAGTCTGGAGTGATTTCTGTAATACATTTCTGGTGACAACATGAATTGCCTTGTGTGTACGAATTGTGCTCTACAAATAAACGTACCTTGCCTTGCTTTGGGGATGTCACAGAAAAGGAATCCTTTGTTTTGTGACTTTCTGTTGGCAGAGCTAACAGCGGACATGCAGCTTTTGTCCTCAAGATGGCAGTAGCAACAACGTCACTTCGGACCCACGAATACGGTAGTTTCTAATGAACACAATGTGAAAAATGATAATCTGCTTATGTTATATTTCATTGCTAAGTACCAATAAGCACATGTCGTCTTTAAATAGGATCAACATTTTCTTTTATTAGAAAATATTATTCTCAGACAATGAATTCAGCATGAGCAGCACCAGACGATCACACTCAAGATCAATATTGTCCGGGTAGATTCTGTAGGTTTCTCAATTATTTAACCTCACTGCCCGGAGCGTCTTTGATATGCGGGGTGCGCTCTAGACTACCCAAAATGCATCTGGGTATATAGATCAAAGTCAGTCTGTCTGCCCCCATGACCCACTCACTGTTTCCAAACCAACCAGACCAAAGCCATGGACAAAATCAATGTGCATCTTTCAATTACCTCCAAACATTTGTGTGGTCGGTCAGTGTTGATGCCAGAGCTGCATGAATTAATTAAGCATTGATAGCAGAGAATGCCTGACCCATTAAGTGGATATGAATGTGTAATGAGAGCAATAACCACCGCTAATGACAGGTCTGAATAAACACTGCAGTGACAGCTTGGATTTTACATAATGAAAACAAAACAATTATAGAAAAACAGACTAGTAATTGTCCAATGTTGTAATGGGATTGATTTTCACCTGATAGTGGATTTGTTAAAGGTCTACAAGATTAGTCATTCACAATTGTATAAAAATTGCACTTCACACAGGTTGAAACTAGCGATATGTGATAAAAAATCTATTGTGATCTCATTCCTGTGACAATCTGCTATTTTTGATCATAATTCATAAATATGTCGGTGTAATCCCTCATTCGTCCAGGCGTGTTCCATAGTAGAAAAAGCTTCAGTTGTAGTCATCTGGACTCAGTTTGAAAAAATAGACGTTTCGACTCTCATCCAAGAGTCATTGTCAATAAAAGAATTTAGATCGAGAACTCCGATATTAATACTGTTCTGTGGTAAGACCCACCCATTGGGAGGAGCCTTCCTGAAGTATAAAGAGTTGTTTGTTTCAACAGAAACTCCCCCCTTGTATCTACCGAGCTTGCCTATTCAGAATCTTAATGGGCTATTAGAATCCTCTTTGTCTTTGTGAGACCCTGGCTCAACCACCCTGAGTACCTGATTAGCATCTAAATGTCCTTGTCCTCTACCTTTCCAGGGGTTCAGTAACCCATTATAAATAACAGGAAGATTAAACCTTAGCCCTCCATTTATGTTCAAAGAAGGTCTTTCTTTTTTAACAAAAATAGCTTCCTTGACTCCTCTTTCAAACCATCTTTTCTCCCTGCTTAAAACCTTCACCTCACCGTCTTGAAACAAGTGATTAGAGGCTTCAAGATGGAGATGCACGGCGCTCTGTGGTCCTGAACTTGTATTTCTTCTGTGCTGATAGAGCCTCTTGTGTAGAGGCTGTTTAGTCTCACCTATGTAACGTTCTTTACAGCTTTCTTCACTGCATTGGATCGAATAAACTACATTGCTCTGTTTTTGAGTCGGCAACTTGTCCTTAGGGTGAACCAGTTTTTGTCTTAAAGTGTTTCCTAGTTTAAAATAAACAGGGACTTCGTGTTGTCTAAAAATTCTCTGCAGTTTTTCCGACAGGCCAGACACATAAGGGATAGAAACACCCTTCCTTCTCTGTTCAGTTTCCCTTTTGTCCTGCTTCTTGGTTCTCTTCACTCTGTTGAGAGCCCAAGCGGGGTAACCACAGGCTGAGAGGGCATTTCGGACAATGACTCTTGGATGAGAGTCGAAACGTCTATTTTTTCAAACTGAGTCCAGATGACTACAACTGAAGCTTTTTCTACTATAATTCATAAATGTTCAGCTTTATTCTCAAATAAAGACACGTTTCCCACCTAAACCTCCCATTGGTTAGTCTCTGCAATGAAATGTGAACTTTCAGAAGAAGCAGAGGACTTTAGTTACTCCACATTTACATAAATCAAGATAACATTTAAATTGTAATCTGGTTCAGAGAAAATAACACCCATACAGTTGAAACTACCGTATTGTCCTGACTATAAGTCTTTTTTCATAGTTTTGGCCGGGGTGCGACTTATACTCCAGAGCGACTTATATGTGATATTATTCGTTATTTTCACACCAGCAACCGCAAGAGGGCGCTCTTGGCTCCAAGCGACACAGAAGAAGAATCTGCACTTCCTCTACCTCTGGAGTTTGTGGAGTTGTTTAGAAGTGACACCGAGGAAGAAGAATTCAATGGATTTAGTGATTTGGGGTAAAACTGATGCTTTGGTAAACTTGTTATCATGTTCTTTATGCTATAGTTATCTGAATAACTGTTCATATGTTACGTTAACATACCAGACACTTACCACAGTTCTTTGTCTGTGTGTCATGTAGCTGAAGGTGTTAGCGTTAGCATACGTACACCTATTCATCATGTTCTCTAATCTGTTATTATTTTAAATTGTATTTCAAGATTAAATGTCTGTTCTTGGTCTTGGAGTTTATCAAATAAATTTCTCCAAAAAATGCGACTTATACTCCAGTGTGACTTATATATGTTTTTTCTTCTCTATTATGCATTTTTTTGGCTGGTGCGACTTATACTCTGGGGCATTTTATAGTGCAGAAAATACGGTATTTACGTCCCTGCAAATAACAAACATCTTGTATCTTGTAATTTAGACCACGTTTTGAAATGCATTCTTGTGTTTCTTTCTTTCATATGTTAATGTTATTTTTCAAACATAATTCTTAAACCTCATCACAATCACAATACTTGTTCGAAAAATTGCAATCAGATATAATTCATAAATTCAGCCATGTTTACAGGGACAAAGAGACATTTTAAGATACTCTAGAAGCAAGATAAAATTCCTGGTAAGCAAAGGCAGTACAGTAGCAAATCCACAGTGTTTGCCGGAGAAATAATCGCGGACAGCAGTGGGAACAGGGGCCCGTCCTGTAAATTATAAGGCTCTATAAATAAAGCCATTTGTGGCAAATTGCTGCGCTCTGTACTGTTATATTCAGCTCCCCCGTGAGTGCACACCTGTGTCTTTGTGTGCAACATGAATCCCAGCATAATCAAAATGTAATATACAGTATATGAGAGAGATATTGACCTGCTGTTGGCTCTTCCTGTCCTTCCTTTTCTGTCACGCACACACTCACACACACACACACACACACACTCACACACACACACTCACACACACACACACACACACACACACTCACACACACACACACACACACACACTCACACACACACACACACACGCACACACACACACTCACACACACACACACACACACACACACACACACACACACACTCACACACACACACACACACACACACCCTCACACACACACACACACACACTCACACTCACACACACACACACACACACACACTTTCACCACACTTCCTCTTCCTCCCCCGGGATGTCTCAAAGTCTCCACATACTAGATAACTCTGGGACCTACACGACGCCCACTGTTCATCATTTTTCATTCTTCGTCCTGAATGGCCTTCAACCCACAAAACCTGTGCCTCTGCCACATTCATTACACCGACAGTTTCAGATGAGCAGACGAAGCTCGAATGGGTAAATATTCCCTTCAAGTGAAATTTGGATGATGAATTGAGACGAATGCAAAGCAAACAGTATATTTACATTTTTCAAATTAAGAAATATGGGATGATTATTTTTGGTGAGGATCCAGTGAATGCCAAAGTTGTTTTGGCTCCCCCAACGTTTCATTTGAGTACAGAAAAAACACTTTCAAAGTCCCATTGAAACCATGCCAACACCACTGTTCTATATTGCATGGTGCGCTTATAAACCTGTATAGATTTCTATGAACATACAACCACTGGTCAATACATTGTTCAAGTGTCCTGGTTGATAAATGTTTGTTTTTTGCATTGGATTTTAATTGAATTCTCCACCAACACCAAACACCACACCACCTAACACCAATTCTGATTCTTCTTCAAAGGAAGAAGCTATTTCACTGCTTTGCCATTAAACCATCAACATCATCAATCTACTATGATAATTCAATAACAACAACACAGTCAACATCCCCCCAAAAATCAAGCCTTTTTGAGATCAGAGCTTCTTGTCTTCAGACAGAGGAACATCCTTCCAGAGGCTGGTGTCGGCTGCGTCGGCTGCGTCGGCTGCGTCGGCTGCTGTCCTCGCTGGCGCACACAGTTTGCATTTCAAAAAGAAAAACCTGATGGACATGCTCTTTAGTTTTTGCCGTCGGGAGAGTGCTGTGCAGTGGCGGACACATGGAAGTCTATGATGATGCCTCGTTGTAAAGTCTGGCCAAAGGCTCCAGCGCATCATTGGTGGTCAGTGACCAAGTGGGCGGACAGTTGGTCTATAGTATTACTACGGTAACTCATACCTGACCCTGTTTATCAGAAAATCTAATCAGCGTTTGGTGTCTTTGCCAGTACCCTGCACTGTATAGAGTTTAATAGCTCGGAGCTATTTACACATAAATGCCAGCTTTAGCATGCAAGCTAATACATCAGCTGTCATGTGGGCACTTTCAAAAACCAGCCCCCTGCAGTCTGTTATTATAATGCTAATACGATGAGCAGAGATTGGATTTCTGTTTCATTTTGGCTTCCCAGGCTGCACTAGACAGCGTGAGCTTGTGGCAGCTCCTCTGAAGGCAAAACACCATCGACAGAAGGTAAATGAGGCGGATCAGAGTTGGCTCTCAATTACATGACAAGCTAAAAGAGATGTTCCCTAAAGGCGGGGCAGTTAGACCACCTCCTCTGTGGTGGGCCGACTGTACCAGGTGCAGTGGTGGGACAACTCAGAATACATCATTTGTTTTGACAACAATTTTAGGGCGTCGACTGGAACTCAAATAATAGTGTTTTGTTTGACTGAATAATTGCATTTGTAACCAGACAAGCACAAACAAGGCGATCCTCTCTGTAAAACATTACTCTCACTTGTTTGGGGGTAAATGCTCTGCAGTGGAAGAAGCAATTTTATACAGTACATTCCTTTGTTGATGAAAAACAATGGCCCATCACAGAACTCGAGAAGACAAAATAATATTTATTACGCTTTTGTATAGTTTGTATTTGTATCGAATAAGGAACAAGTTAGTAACAATTATGTTTTGCAATTGATTTGATACATGCTTTTATAAATAGTGTGATATAATTAGATTTGATGGCTGGATTTGATTAAAAAACATCAACCATTAAATAAAATGAAACCATGAAAAAAAATCTATTTGAACAATAAATAGCTGCATTTTTTTGTACTTTTAAAAAAATATTATTATTATTATATAGCTGGTGTTATGTTAAACCCTAATTTGAAATGATTTGATTGTTTGCAATCAAAGACTCCCATAATGCCAGTCAGAGGATTAAAACTTGACCTTTTTGATTCATTTGAACCTATTGTTATGTATAATAAGAGCGAGGTGCTGTCTTGGAAGAGAAAATACTCTGGACTAACCAGGATCCTCAGAAAAGACCACAGACCGGAAACATCTTAATGACCTGCTCTAATTATGACAAATAGGATCCAACAAACACATCCTGCTCGAAAAATAATGATAGCGCAGTGGTGATGTCACATTTTTGCATTAACACGGCAAGAAAAATCCTGGAAGGTTTGGTGTATTTGTCAATTTGAAGTATTTTTTATGGAGAGATCGAGCTTTTCCAGACTCACAATTTTCTTTCAGTCATTTTGTGATTTTATATTGTGCAGGGGACTGAATAGGTGGGAGATTGCTGGTTCAATCTCTGGTCCCTCCATGTAAGTGTGTCCTTAGGCAAGACGTGATGTAACCTCTCATTCATCCAGGAGGAGTCCACGGTAACAAAAGTTTCAAACGAACAACGTTTTAAGCTCAAGACATTTCAACTCTTATCCAGAAGTGTTTCTCAATTCTAAAGGGATAACTAATGGCCAGTGTGACTAGTTGTTGTTATGCTAATTGTGTTCTTGATGCTGGCAGATAACAAGAGAGCGTGACAACACTCAAATGGATAAATGGACAAATGGATGTGCCTTGGAGGATTTTTATTTGCACTCTTCTCTTATATGTATTACATTTTTTACATGTTAGCGTTTTTATTTTTTATTTTATTTAATATTTTTATTTTGAGGTAGTACCCTGCACCTTTAAATTTTAGCTTAAAAATAGCACCTTTTAAATTTATTCTAATTAAAAGGTTGATTTTATTGTATTTCTGCTTCTGTGATTTCTTTGTGATTTGAATGCATTTTTCCTGCTGTGTGAAGCATTTTGAATTGCCTTGTGTATGAAATGTGCTCTACAAATAAACTTGCCTTGCCTTCAAAATTGAGTGAGACTTTTTGTTGCTTGTTTTGGGATTTTTTTCTCTCAGAAAATATGGCAATCTTGATTTTGTTATTTATCAGGGAAAACTAAACCCACCTCCAGAATGAACTGACCACAACTAGTGACCAGTGGAGTGACATAGAAATACAACTCCACCATGATGTATTTTGAGGATAATTCTAATACTGAGATGGAGGTTAAACTTACCCTCAAACAGTCAGACAGTGCCATCCTGCAAACTTTTTTCAGCCTGTATTTTATGTCCATGGACACCTCTGTGGAGAGAGAAAATCCTGGTACAGCCAAAAGTATAAATCACGCCACAAGAGCATCAGCCTAAACCGTGGACCATAAATCTCTTGTTCCTCTGGCACAGCCTCCCATGGACACCACACAAACACGACACACACGCCGCTGTGGTTCTTATGGAGTCGGTGCGTCTCTCTCTGTTTTGGTCTCCTCTGTAACAGAGTGTCGGCAGAGTGACTCCATACATCAAGTGGAGTCCAGAGGGCTTTTGGAGGACGTGAAGGGAGTGCACCTCCAGATTTTACACGTTCTTCTTTCAGGTTTGGTCTTTGGTTGTTCTAATCTAAGCAAAGGCAATAGTCTTTGTTAATTCAATTTTACAGTAATATAACATTTTTGTCAACAAAGGTGCAAAGTCCAGTTATCCACTTGCTCACAGGACATGTAGAGCCACTATTATGGGGTAATATTCTTCCACTTCACACATCTGCAGCTGCTCCATCTAAAACCTCATCTCAAGAACGATGAGAGGGAATGAGCGTGATCAGCTCCAGCCTGAATTCATTCTCCAGTGTAAAGGGAGAAAAAGAGAGAGAAAGAGAGAGAGAGAGAGAGAGAGGAGAGAGAGAGATAGAAAGAGAGGGAAAGATATAGAAAGAGAGGGAAAGAGAGATAGAATGAGAGGGAAAGAGAGATAGAATGAGTGGGAGAGTGAGAGAGTGAGCGAGTGAGAGAGTGAGAGAGTGAGCGAGTGAGAGAGTGAGCGAGTGAGAGAGTGAGCGAGTGAGAGAGTGAGAGAGTGAGCGAGTGAGAGAGTGAGAGAGTGAGAGAGTGAGCGAGTGAGAGAGTGAGAGAGTGAGCGAGTGAGAGAGTGAGCGAGTGAGTGAGTGAGAGAGTGAGAGAGTGAGAGAGTGAGCGAGTGAGAGAGTCAGAGAGCGAGAGAGTGAGAGAGTGAGAGAGTGAGAGAGTGAGAGAGTGAGAGAGTGAGCGAGTGAGAGAGTGAGCGAGTGAGAGAGTCAGAGAGCGAGAGAGTGAGAGAGTGAGAGAGTGAGAGAGTGAGAGAGTGAGAGAGTGAGAGAGTGAGAGAGTGAGCGAGTGAGAGAGTGAGAGAGTGAGCGAGTGAGAGAGTGAGCGAGTGAGAGAGTGAGAGAGTGAGCGAGTGAGAGAGTGAGCGAGTGAGAGAGTGAGCGAGTGAGAGAGTGAGCGAGTGAGAGAGTGCTCCAGCTGTGGTGCAGTGATTCAGAGCGAGGGCCTTGCTGCTTTCACAGGCCATTTCCCATCAGGCTTTGTGTGAACACAGAGAACACTCCTGAGCCACAGACAGAATAATGCTTATGCTGCTGTTATGGGGATAAATGAAGAACTGAAGGAAATCTGCTTATTTTTGTTTTTAAGTCTGTCTCACAATTCAAGTCTGCTTTGATTGATCCATTCTGCTGTGAGCGCCGAATTGAGCTCTAATGAGCTCTTAACTTGAATCAACTAAATCATCAACGTAAATCCTTCCTAAAATAAATAAATATAAATATTAGGTTTGCCTTGATCCAGATGCTTGGACCAATGCAATATTCTTCAGCTGTTAAGTCTATGCTTGTGTTTTTTATGGTGGTCTTACATTATGTTGCTGTGCCTGGATAATAGACTTCACATGTAAAAACTGGTTTAAAGTGTGGTCACAATCTTGTTATAAATCGTGTGATCCCTCATTCATCCAGGAGTGTTCTGTTCTGGAAAAAGATTCAGTTGTAATGTAATGTAATCTTTTTGTACAATCTTGTTAAGTTTGAAAACGCCTTCTTGAAGTCAGCAGAAAATGATTAACATATTAATCTATCTATAATCAATTTAAAGTATTAAACTTGTTGCTTTAGATTGCCTTTGGTGTGGAACTCATTTAGAAAACTGCTTTATCTTTGCAACAATGGGCCCGTGTCATCCATGCCCGTCCATCAAAGGGAAAGCGTCACTGTGAATAGTGGGCGGGCCTTTTGTCATGGACATTCATTTACATTCTGTTCAGTCTACATCTGATATGAAAGACCATTCCATTCCCTTTCCTCGAAATGCAATGTACTGTATTTATTGAAACAAATCTTGCCAGTGGCGTTGCTGTAAGCTCTTTAATAAATTCAGCCCGGGACCCTGGCACAGTTTCACACTGGCCATCTGGCACCACGTGAGCTTCAGCTGATGCCACCCTCTCTTTCCCTCCAAATCTCTGCATTTAAGAGGCAATTCATTTCAGTCAAAAAACATGACTGTGTTTGTCATGCAAGCAATCTGTTTCAGAACTTAACCTCTCCTGTATTTTTCATTTGTCAACAAAGAGAGGGATTAGTTGCCACAGATTATTACCTCCAGGAAATTATAATTGGTACAGAACATGAGGTTAGGTGGTTATGTAATAAATAAAATGTCAAATGAAAAGAGAAAGCCCTTTTCCAATGCTCCTTGACGTAACCTCTGGCATTTCAGAGTTGGACAGTTCCTTCCGTGGTCACGTGTGATGGTTTCTTTGAGGACCACACACATTACATGCAGGTGGTCCACACACATTACATGCAGGTGGTCTTCCACACCTGAAGAAACAGTTTACAGACCAGTTTGAGGAAAGATAGACAGTTATTGTAGTTTCCCTTCTGTTACATCGGAAACTCTGCGTGGGTTTAATCCTACTGTTATAAAACATGCTGAGCAAGGTTTTACAGTAAGCCCACAGTGACTGCATGAACAGCTGCAGGGACAACTGCACGAACAACTGGAAGAACAACTGCACGAACAACTGCAAGAACAACTGCATGAACAACTGCAAGAACAACTGCACGAACAATTGCAAGAACAACTGCATGAACAACGTCAAGAACCACTGCATGAACAACTGCAAGAACAACTGCATGAACAACTGCAAGAACAAATGCATGAACAACTGCAAGAACAACTGCACGAACAATTGCAAGAACAACTGCATGAACAACGTCAAGAACCACTGCATGAATAACTGCAAGAACAACTGCATGAACAACTGCACGAACAACTGCATGAACAACTGCACGAACAACTGCAAGAACAACTGCATGAACAACTGCACGAACAACTGCAAGAACAACTGCATGAACAACGTCAAGAACCACTGCATGAATAACTGCAAGAACAACTGCATGAACAACTGCACGAACAACTGCAAGAACAACTGCATGAACAACTGCACAAACAACTGCAAGAACAACTGCATGAACAACTGCACGAACAACTGCACAAACAACTGCAAGAACAACTGCATGAGCAACTGCAAGAACAAATGCATGAACAACTGCAAGAACAACTGCATGAACAACCTCAAGAACCACTGCATGAACAACTGCAAGAACAACTGCAAGAACAAATGCATGAACAACTGCAAGAACAACTGCAAGAACAACTGCAAGAACAAATGCATGAACAACTGCAAGAACAACTGCATGAACAACCTCAAGAACAACTGCATGAACAACTACATGAACAACTGCAAGAACAACTGCATGAACAACTGCATGAACAACTGCATGAACAACTGCATGAACAACTGCATGAACAACTGTAAGTAGAAGATTTCCTGTGAGATCCTGGAAAAGAAAAGGACACAATCTCTTTGGCTTTGATCAGACCTGGCATATTACTGTATTAGATTAAGCCCAGCCACTCACCAAGCTTCTACTTTTCCTTTTCCTCATTGCTTTTCTCCCGACTAAATTCATTGCATTCATTCTTTTTATTGTATTCATTGGCAACAGGGGTGCAGTGGCTCAGTGACAGAGCGTTCAGCAGAGGTTCATTCCCCGCTTTGACGCTTCTATGCTGGTGATAGCGCCATAAAAGTTACAACAAAAATTACAACAGTATAAATGTCAATATACAAGAGTCTCCCATTACTCCAGATTGTTGCAATAAACCATTTTTCTTCTTTTTGACTGGATTTTAGACTAGATTTAAAAAGAAAAAAGTACATAAGAATCATACAAAAAGAGATACAAACACAAAATGTAAAAAATGCACAATTACATTCATCAATCATAAGGAAAACATTAATTCCCAAAGTCTATCCAGTAGTGTGCTGTAGCAGATGAGGGTCTTTGGGATGAGCTGCCCTGACTGGTTTCTGTGTGGGTTTGTGAGCCTTCAAACACTCTTTGTTTAGAGATAAGGTAGGCATGACAACAAATCCCCCTAAGCATCATCGCCCTCCGTGCCTCGTCCTCGTATGCGCTCTTATAGGACTACGGCAGCCCCTCTGTTGCATAACTGCATTGAAACCGTCAGGATCTTTGTCCGACTGTGAAGACACACTCTAAACATAGACGCAAGATATATTTTTCTCCTTGCACGCTCTATGAGTCATCCTCAACCATATACTTACATTGCACGTGCTTCATGGCGCAAAGATACAACGTTTAAGTTACAGATTCACAATGTAACTTTTCTACTTTGGGAGTCTGCGACCTCCTTGTTTCCATGGAGATGTTACTGAGTGGCATATATGTCCCACAGAGTGACATTTAAGGTGTTCATCATGCATTTATTACATCACTGGTGTTTTAATAGCTCTAAAATATGACGTGTAATGTAAACTCCAGTCAGATATAACTTGCGGAACATTTTAGGTAGAAGAGAAGAGGTGGTTATGTACTTTATGTCAGGAAAGACAATCTCTGAACATAAATGGTGGAACTATTCGTCTCCAATTTACAGCTCCATGCTCAGGCCTAAACCAGACAATGGGGTTAATCAGAGTATGCTAATAGGAGTAGGATGACCCATTAAGAGCATGAACGATTATGCTTAATACGACTCCGGTAACAGTTCACATCTTAGAATAGTTTAATGGACCTAACTAACTCAGATATATCGGTGTTAGCTGCTCCTTCAGACAGTTATAATGCAGTTTTCTGTCGGAGGAACTAAAGAAGCTACTTGGATGAGCGGCGAAACGTCTTCACACTTGAAACTTTTGTCCTGTTGCAATTTCAGGAAAAGCAATAAAATCTCCAGGGAGACAAGCAGATGGCGTGCACTCCTCCAGAAACATTCAAAGCAAAGCAGTTCACTATCACCCTTCAACGTAATATGATGAAAAGAATATTGTGCTGGTTACATTTTGACATAATGGTTGGCGTTTGAGCCCATGTTGCTCTGATATATCTCACGTCTTGTTCCTGTGAGCCTTCAGTCACCTGACAGTTAAAGACACGTCCCACACGACACCTCCCCCTGGCTGTTCCCTCAGAGGAGAGGCAATTACATATAATGTTCCTGACATGGATGCGGCACACTCTGAATGTCAATCCCACTCTGAACTTGCACAGAACCTGTTATAGGTGCCAAGGTGAATATAAGCTGCTTTTTTAAATCAAGAATAATAATTTTATCATACCAAATACATTAAAATAATAATAATAATGATATCAGAATGTTGTACCATATCTTCAATTGTCCAGATTATTTTATTCATCAATATTACCATTATTTGAGCAAAAAGGTTGGGATAACTAGAATATTCAGCGGTTTGCAAATCAGTCTCTCTTTGCTTTTCCACTTAATTCCTTTATGCAGATGAAGGGTGAAGTGGTGTTTTATAGAGAGAGTGAGTGCAGCCTCTTGTGCCATCATGTTCTTCTGCTCTGGACAGACTTTCTCCTTCGGTTTCATGCTCTACTCCAGGTTTCCTCTCAGTTCCTCCCTCAAAACCAGGATTAATTCAACTGAACCCAATTCCAGAAAGGTTTTCCAGGTGTGAATAAGTAAAACAAATATACCACAGCAAATACAAACTTAACAGGACTAATTTAATAACTGTCAAATAAAAAAATTACATGACAGTTTATGCATTTTACTTTTGTTCATTTTGTAACTGCAGATAACTTGGTAAAGTAGGGTTTATGTGAAGCGTGACAAAAGCCTCCTGTGCCACTTCAACCTTCTGCACCATCTGTGATTTCCTCTCCTGATTCCTCTTCAGAGTGATCATCTTCTGGGCAAAACATAAATTGTTAATCGTTTCAGTCCTTTGATTTCGACTTAAATCTAGAATACAATGATCCATGATTGAGGTCCATGATTTTTCAAACATTGTCTATGGTGTCACACTGCATATTTATTCATTATGACGTGTGTGGGCAGACAATCTGTGGAATCATCCCATTAACGTAATGAAAAATCTTTGTCAAACTTGTTATTTTCTTTGCAGACTCTTGACTCAGATGGCATTCTACAGACGATGTGTTGTTATTATTCAAGTCCTCACAACATAAAAGGCTGTGGCTTTTGAAGGTTGCAATGGCGAGAGGTGTAATAATCATTAAAACATGTTTGGGGAATTCAACAGGAATTAATTTGTCTAAAGTCAGCCCCAAAGAGATCCACATAAGAGAAAAGGAGTTATTGTCAGTTAATCCAAACCATTATCAGGGCTCTTTGACCCCTGTAGATTGACCTCTCTGGGAAACTCTATTGAGTTTGTCTCAAATTATAAATACCATGGCATCATTCTAGGCCAATCTTTTAGATCATCTACAATTAAATGACTCATAATTTGAAGTTAATTCTTGGATTATTTTTGTAATAAAGCCTGTTTTACCCTTGAAGCTCATGAACAGGTGACTCACCACCCTAAAAACCGCCTCAAGTCGCCCCGACGAAACGGAGAAAAAGATAAATTAAGTTGTTTTTTTTCAAATGTGTGATTTTTGTTTTTTTGCAGAATGTGCAAGTTGAAGTTATGAAGGAGCCCCTCCGTGCTTCAGATAACACTATTCGTTCGGGTCTCAGGGGTGTCACCTATTTTTCCAGCAGCGCAATGTTGTTATTTTTCGACCAATCAGCTGGAAGCACATGGCTACTATTCAGCTACTTATTCAGCACCAGCTAGTGTTCTTCTTGGAGACATTTCATTCATTTCTCCAGACTTTCTCCAGAGCTTATGATTCTACCACTACTACATGCATCAAATGCCACCGGTCCTCATGGCGTTTGTTCCTGCGCTAGCCGCTGAGTTCGGCTTGTTGTTGTTCTGATCGGAGCCGGACGGAGCAAAACTAAACTAAGCTAAAACTCTGCACTGTTGGGCGCTGTGAGATCTGCAGCACTGAACCCCTGAAGAGGGATAAACGTGGCCAAAGATTATCCCTCTTCTGGATTAAGGTAATGCTCTCTATGTAAATGAAACTGAAAAATGTCCTGTATATCACTGTGCTTTGAGATTCACAACAGGTTGTGGAAGGTGAATCACTGGCTGGATGGCCTTTGGGTGCAGGAGGTTCATTGGATGTTTTTAGTGTAATATGTAACTGTGCACCTACTTGTGTGTCCTCACCCAGAGAACAAAGGGTTATGCTCAGTGCTCATGCCATATGCACAGCTTGTCTGTGTGTAGAACTAACTGGGGAAAGAAAGGTTTTCCTGAAGGTGGAAACTCCCTTTAAGTGGACTTAAGATTGGGAGAACTGCTCTTGCTTAAGGGTTTTTGATTGATCTTAAAAAATCAAAGAAAGAAAATCCTACAAAAAATTTCTGTGCTTTTAAATGTAAACTCTGTTTTCTTGTTATTTAATGTCTCTTGATTGTGTATATGCTTTGATTCTTTTTGTGCTGTTATATGTCAATAAACACATAAATCGAGCATTTATCTTTAAACCTCTGAGTGCAGTTTTGGGCAGACTAACTAGAGGGCCTGTGCCTTGCTTGATAAATAAATCACACAGGATATTAGATTCATGAAGATACTTACGACTTTCATTCTCAAAGTGGATCTCCTGGGCGACATGTTCCTCAGTTGTTTTATTAAAGATGCAAAGATACAAGCCAACGGCACTGATTCACTGCAGCTGCAGAATTTAGCAGCACTTAAGGGGACGTGAGTAAACCTGGTTTGTGAAAGCGCCTGGTCCTGTTGTCGTCTGCTGTGCTTGGACTGCGACTCACATGGTTTCCAGAGCGCTTTCTTTGAATTCTTTCTGACACATGTCTTTGGTTTGACACTGAGATAAAGAGAAAGGATGGAGGTTCGACGGGTTAATTCAAGGTCATTGTGGCATCATGTGTTTCGTCAGGCACAGCCGCCACATTGTGTTTATACTCATGCACACTGTCGAGAGGGCCGGATCGGGCTGGATCCCTTTTGATCACGCTATATATTCATGAATAAATATCCAGAACGAAATTCATAAATGTTGAACCTACTGTAATCATTTATATTATGAACTAGGCCTTTAACTGGCTTTTATTGCATCTATTTAATTCTACCTGCCCACATCATTACTGAATCGACCTGTTGTGATGTAATGTGAAGCAGCTTTTAGTTTATTGTGTAAAATATATAGCTGAGGATCATTCTCATTGTGTTTTATCATGCTTTTATTTTTAAGTGTATTTAGAATTAAACTATTTTGAAACTATTTACATTTTGTTCATTGTAAATAAATGTAATTTTCTGAATAAAGAACAGAGAAGTGGGCAGAGATAAGGGGTAGGTGAAAACAAGCACTCAGCACTCACACACACAAATGCAGGACAAAACAGGATAACTCCAACACAAATCAAAAGCTAAAAAAGCTGATTTTACATTGTATGTCCCCTTTAAAGCGAGCTGGCGGTTGGGAGCAAGACAGAATATTGTGAAAAGTAAAGTAAACTCAATTATTCCATATGAGTTTGGATTTAGCTGCATACATTTGAATTTACCTGATTTAAAAACATTCACGCCTTTGATTTCTGTTTTGTCTCCTTTAAGATTGCACCAAACTAATTATTTCCAGTATTTATACGGCCTTTATTCTTGTGCCAACTCCCACAAACAAAAACAAGCTGCTCACCCGTGTAATTAATCTTGTTTAACGTTTAATTTTGAGGAGGAAAACAGCGCAGACAGATGATGCACTGTCCCACTATAATGTTGCAGTTAATCGCAGTGGTTTTGAACTGACTGAGATCCAATTTCACCCATGATCTGCTGTTAAATGGAGAAGGTGGCATCCAACCTCAGAACAAATCAAAAAGAAAATCACTGGCAGAATTTTCTTTTTTTTTATATCTCCTGACAATTTCGTTTCCTAAACTAATTTGAGTGGTGTGCAGTTTTATGGAAGTTGGGTGTAGAATGTTTTCATGGCTTAGCGCACAGTTCAGTGGGTTGACCAGATGGAAAATGCCATTACCAATCATGGCAGCTTTACTACATGCATTTGGTTTATATTGTTTGTTTGTTTGTTAGAATAAAGACAAATTCTGTCATAAGTGAACACAATAGAAAACCATGCACCACTAAGAAGTCAGGAAAACGTGTCATTCCAAAACCTTTTCTTGCTTTGTCACAGTCTGTGCCAAGATTGAGTTCAAACTGAGCCAAGAGCCTCTGCCCAAAGTGTTAATGTGCAATGTTCTGAAAGACTAGTTCAGTGATAAATGAGACATTAGCTGTGAAGTTTGAAATGATAAAAGCACAGACATAATTCCTGTTGAAGGTCAACAGCTCTAAAGAGGATTCAAAGTGAGATGGTCTTGTCTTGTAAAAAAAAGCCGCCAGTTTAAGTTCATATATTATATATTCATAATTTAATATGGCAGTAAATGTAGTTAAGTGCATTCTTTGGCTTTCCATGCCCCTGTCCATGGAGCTGTTGAAGGTTTCTGGAGGAGGGTCCGTCACCTGCTCCATACATATGCTATTACTATTACTTTGCCTGCATGGAATTATCCACAGTATGGCATTAAACATGTATCTAATGTATATATATATCTAATGAGCAGTAATTACATCACAGGTTTATGGAAGGGAGAGTCCACTCGCAGTGAGAATGCACGTTTGGAATAAATGGAGACAAAACAATGACATGACAAACTGGTTTCAGATCCCCAGCAGAAAAGTTACATGTTGTACTTTCAAGTCTGACATTCTTTTTAATTATGCCCCTTGACTGATACTGTAAACATTTTACAGTCCTTTTTTGGGGGTTATATGTCTAAAAAGTGAATCAAATTGTCATATATGTGTGTATACAATCAAATACTTAAAGCTGAGGTACCATTTCCTCTAGCGCCCCACTGTGGCAACTGATGTTCCAGCGGTCTCCCATCCAAGCGCTAACCAGACCCCGTCCTAAAAAGAATCACATCTTAAGAAAGACTGTTCCAAGTTTTAGCTCTGCAAAATTGAATCGCTGAAACTCAGGTACCAGCTTTAAAAGGATGAAATCAGCCAAACTGTCGACGCTGTATTTCCATTCTGCCATGACAAACGGAACACAGCAGGAACTCTAATATGAACTTGTCTTCTCTGATACTTGTCTTCCACCTGTCTGTCATTGATCCATATCGATCTTTGAACTTCATATCCACAGTCCACGGTGAGGCAGGTTGATTGACAGCTCCGAACAGTGACGCCCCCGCCCCCTCACAGTTGCTACGGTGACAAATGGGTTTGCTGTGCCAAAACATTCCGTCTCCATTTCTGTCACCTCACAACAGAGACTGTGAGAATAAAGCATGGTCTGACAAAATGAGACACTGCGGAAGAGAAATGTGGACAAAAAATTGTGAATCTGACACTTAAAGTGCGTTAAAAGTAAAACATTCGGTTAACTTTATCAGGTTTTTTTAATTGTTTGTGAAATAGTTGACATAGGTTAATTCAGCTGCTTTTATTATGATTATGATTATTTTTATTATCATTGTTTATGTATTATTATTATCATCACCAGTATTTTTAATATTTTTTTTAAGCCAGTTTAGATATTGGGCTACAACAATTATTTTGAATATTTGCTGCCAATAAACAACTAAAATAATTGTTGACTGTTTTAATAATCCTTGAACATAAACCGTATATAAAACGTCTCTAAAACGCATGCTAAAATAGGTTCTATCTCAACAACATAATCAAAACGGCAAAAAACTGTAACACTTCCTTCGTCAACAACACACTTCTTTTCTGAATATCTAAGCATTCAGTCTGTTAATATATCAATGTATTAACTTCCAATTACACTGTAGATTAGAACTATTGCAGTGATTGTTAGTTGCAGCCATAAAAGGTAACAACAGATACATGTGTTCTGTTGTTACACACTCTTGTTTTTACAGCCTGCAGTCAAACACGAGACACAACAAGCATTACAACAAACCACACTGCAATTTTAATCCTCCAGCAACACGTGTACGAAACCGGGCCTGAGAGGACATGCCCACTGTAATATTTCTCAATACATCTACTAGCTCACATTACCATCTTTTTTCCCCTAAATAATGCTTAAGCCTGGTCCAAAGACATTGATTATGTAGTGAATTCAACCCACTTTTTTGATATTTGAATGGGTCCTAAGATATAGCTTTGATTATAATCGTATTTATGATTGATGGTTTTGAGGCTGAATCATTTTCCCCCAGAACAAGAAGCATTTCCAGATCCGAGCACGTTCTCTGAGTCTTTTTCATAGCCCTGCTTCCTCCCGTTTCCTCTGCATGGCCCACGTGAACAGTAGCTAGCGTGGGCTCTGTGCTTGTTGCTATTAGCACACTCCTCATTCATCCCCAGGGCACCGAGGCCAGTGCCAGGTTACATGCATGACATCATCCATTGTGCTGCAGCCAATCCAATCAGGCCTCAGACACTAGTGCGGGAGACTAGATCGTGATTAGTGATGAGCTCATGGCATGGAGCGCCGTATAGCACTGCTGACATCATCGGCGTCTGTAATAATCTCGGTTCACTTCAATCGCTCTGCGTCTCGTCGAGCGGGTCAGAGCGTTTATCACAGCGAGACGAACAGGTGTGAACAGTGACTCATATCAGTGCAGGGGCAAAATGGTGCCTTTAAAGATCAATAAATGAAGACTTCCCTTTTGCCATTTCCTGTTATTTAAAAATCTATAAGTGGTGTCTCCAGACAGACTATAATGACTGAGATCATTATAAATCTACTTGAGAGTGATGTGGTTTTGTCTGTAAAAGGTATTGTAGACCCAATGATTTGCAAATATCCACAATAATACTACTTAATACATTTTATTCCAGACAGCCAGTTGTTTATGTTACAAAATGTCAGGCTAAAATGAGAGTCGGAGGACAAATATCACCTATTTATTTCCGGATTGGTATTTGGTACTGCCCTTTTAAAACTTTATTTACCACAGTACAGTGCGCTGTTAGCATGCTGAAGTGAATAAGTCAGATGCTCAGAAGGTATCAATTTAGTGAGCAATACATGTGGACCGCTGAAAGACTTTTAAAAGGAACTAGTTGTGTTTTTCACATTTTTAAGACAGTGAAAATCATGTACAGTGCCTTTGAATTGATATGACAAGCGAATGTATCTCACTTTTCTTTATTATTTGACTTCTCGTAAAAACAAAAGTCTACGGTTTAATCTGTTCTAACAGACCATTACCGAGCCCTTTAGAGCTGATGTTTCCTGATCCGACTTCCCGTCTCTTCTCTGTCCTTCTTCAGCTTAACCCAACCAGAACCCAGCCTCTGCTCCTGTGTCCCGTAACCAGTGACCCCTGTGGTGTGTCCACACACACACACACACACACACACACACACACAGCCTGGGGAAGATAACGGAGTGTGACATTACCTCACTGCTCACAGAGGATAATGGGAGTCAGTAGAGCCGATCAGCTTTCTGGAGGTTACCGGATCTTCCCCAGAGGCACAAAGCAATTTACAGCTACCTCTGTACTATTGACACTGACGGGACTTAACCTAATTTAACGCATGTCTCTGGTCCTTTTGGCACTGTGTTAGTGGAATCAAAGGAATTAGATTATTTCTAGATTGACAAAATAATGAGGGTCAATTGGGTTCATCTTCCAGCATTTTTTTTTAGGTAAACAGACGTGTAAAGTTGTGGAATAGGCACTTGCTTGTATGTAGGGGATTTTTGGGCCCTGAAGGCTTTACAAGACAGGACAGTTCATCGTTAAATGAGGATAAGAGGAGGGGGGACATGCAGCAAATATTCAGAGGCATGATTTGAACCCAAAACACTGCAACATGGAGCCGGGCATACGTGCTGCCGCCTTAACCACTCAACCACAAGGGAGCACAATATATACATTGTAATACAAGTTTAAAAAACACAAGAAATTTACCTTCCCACGTCAATAAGACTGTGTGAAAATTGAGATTGGAATTTGTGTTTTTTCCCACATTGTAAAACATTTTTAGTATGCTTAAAGACTGTTATAAACCTTTGATGTGCCAAATCTATACACACTTGCTGTCACTTACATGCAGGGCCATGTAAGCCATCAAAAGGGACATAAGAGTGCGTTAAGTTTTATTATTTTATTTGTTTATTGCATCAGAAAACTGGTTAAAATGTCCAGAATAAAAAAAGTAGTGGAACATTACAGCTGTTTGCCTTAGCGGTTGTGAGATGTGAATCATCAATAGTTAAACAGCAATGAAGTGGCCAGGGGGCCCTGAAGGCTCGGGCCTGCACTGCACCTGTCTGAACATGTGGGCAGTTCCTGTATTGAACCGAATGTTGACTCAAGGTAATTCTAACACTGTTTGAGAATCCGAACTCATGTGTCTTTCCTTAGTCCGCATCTTTAACATCAACGACGGTGAAGACATAAAACTGCTTGAAATGAGAATATGTCTCTGAGGGAAACCTTGAAAGACTCTTGAAACTTGAAAGACAAAAGATGAATTCCCCAGTGGATTTGACAGGAAGATGTTGATAAAAAGTGAAAGAAAAGGTTTCAACACAAAATTTGACATAGAGAATATGCTGAAGTTAAAAAAGGACATTTAAATACCGGTAGTTGTTTTATGAACATGTCTCTCTCTATATCTTAGCAACTCTTAATCTTACTTCATTCAATTTAGCTTGAGTTAATACATTTTGAAGGCGCAATATAAAATGTTGGTTTAGTCTTTGACGTGAATGATTGACTCGACACACACTGATGACAGAGACGCAGAATCTTCAGGTGTAATTATTGATTGATATCTCACTAGTGGCTCCAATCTCAAACATAAGCGATCACACGCCTTCAAACACACGGATACAGATGGTCCCTGTCTTTTCCCATCAGGCCGTGCTGCTGCTGTGGTGCAGGTGTGTGGCATGTTTAATTAAGGGAGGATAATGGAGCTGATATCAGATGCCTGAGCGCAGACAGGCCTCGCTCTGTGATCTGACTGGAACATGACACAGGTACAGCACATCACTTCAGCAGGCCACAAAGAGATTAGAAGGATTAAACATGTGATCGTGACATTTAAATGGGTTTTAGAATGCATATGTGATGTTGCTGTTTAATGCAGATCTAGTGTTTGTGTGTTTGCTTCACACAAATCAAGAAGTAATTGTAAAAAGGTCCCTTTATAATATGCAATATGTTTATAATCTATTTTCATTTAACTTTCATTTAACTTTGTCGCTAAAACTTCTGCACATTTCACACACCACTGTCATGTGAAAGTTCAAAAGTGGTCCTTGGGGAAAAGTCCATCCGCTTAGAGCACAAACCTGTGCAATGCAGTTCACGCTCACGCCATTAAAGGTGTTACCTCAACAAAAGGCAAGGCAAGTTTGTTTGTATCGCGCAATTTGTACACAAGGCAATTCAAAGTGCTTCACACAACAGGGAAAATGCATTAACGTCACAGAGACATGACAGAAATCACAGAACAATTTTAGACATGAAGAGAAGAGTGCGAATAAAATAATTTCAGTCGTATGCACAGCTAAACAAAACTGTTTTCAGCTTAGATTTGAACATTGTCAGAGTAGAAGCCTGTCTCACATCTTCAGGAAGACTGTTCCGGATTTTAGCTGCATAAAACTGAAACGTATATTCTCCATGTTTAGTCCTGACTCTGGCACTAGCAGGAGGCCGGTCCATGACTCTGGCACCAGCAGGAGGCCGGTCCATGTTTAGTCCTGACTCTGGCACCAGCAGGAGGCCGGTCCATGTTTAGTCCTGACTCTGGCACCAGCAGGAGGCCGGTCCATGTTTAGTCCTGACTCTGGCACCAGCAGGAGGCCGGTCCATGTTTAGTCCTGACTCTGGCACCAGCAGGAGGCCGGTCCATGTTTAGTCCTGACTCTGGCACCAGCAGGAGGCCGGTCCATGTTTAGTCCTGACTCTGGCACCAGCAGGAGGCCAGTCCATGACTCTGGCACCAGCAGGAGGCCGGTCCATGTTTAGTCCTGACTCTGGCACCAGCAGGAGGCCGGTCTATGTTTAGTCCTGACTCTGGCACCAGCAGGAGGCCGGTCCATGTTTAGTCCTGACTCAGGCACCAGCAGGAGGCCGTTCCCTGAGGTCCTCAGATGTACTTTGGTGCTAGGCCATGGAGAGACTTGTACACAAGCAGAGCTGCTTTAAAGTCTATTCTCTGAGCCACAGGAGCCAGTGCAGAGACCTGAGAACAGGACTAATGTGATCATACTTCCTGGTTTTGGTCAGGACCCGAGCAGCAGCGTTCTGGATGTACTGCAGCTGTTTTACAGCTCGTTTGGAGAGGCCAGTGAGCAGGCCGTTACAGTAGTCTAATCTACTGGAGACAAACGCATGGATAAGTCTCCCCAAATCTGGTTTAGACACTAGAAGTTTAATTTTGGCAATGTTTTTAGATGGTAAAAAGTTGCAGTTGGTATTGATTTGATGTAGCTGTTAAAATTCAAGTCTGAGTCCGTTATTACCCCCAGATTTCTAACTTGGTTTGTAGGTTTTATAGCGAGACTCTGGAGGTGACCGCTAACACTTTCTCTTTGTTTCTGTGGGTCAAAAACGATGATTTCAGTCTTGTCTGTGTTCAGCTGGAGAAAGTTGTTTTGCATCCACAAACTGATCTGTTGGATGCCGTGACAGAGTGAATCCACTGGTCCAAATGGACATTGACATTTGAAATATTTACCCCCTTTGTAATTAGGAGATCCAGAGTGTGTCCTTTGCTGTGGGTGGGGCCTCTCACGTGCTGAGTAAGACTGAAGGTTTCAAGGACACCATCAAGTTCTTTAGCGTTTCTCTCACAAATATGATCAACATGCACATTGAAATCACCTGTAATGACTAAACCATCAACGTCTGTGCATACAATTGAAAGCATCCCAGTAAAACCATCATTGAAACGTTGGCAGTGCCGGGGGGGCTTGTATAAAACAATAAAGAGTATAGATGCAGACTGTTTTAGCTCCATTTTAAAGGATACATGCTCAAATGATGAAAACTACCCAAAAGCTCATGTGGAGGTTTTAAGGCCTTTTATAGTTGACACACTACTGTTCTGTACAACCTATAGGCTAAAGAGCATTAAAGTCCTCCATTGCAGCCTGAGGATCAGTGCGGTTGTGCAAAGCAGAGGACAGAGCAGCTGAGTGGGAGGAAGATTTTAAAGTGCAATACATTATATTCTGAGAGCTGCAGGGACTCATGACTGCAAGTCTCACAGTCACTGCTAAGAGAAATAAACTTCAGCAAGAAACTCAACTAAACAATGGATGTGGGACAAGATAATCATAGTTTTTCTGAACAATTTTGCACCATTAAAGAAAATTATTGCACTTTGCTTTTTAGTAGGCACAACACATTATGTCAGTGTAGTCAAAGGTGACATACAGACCCTTGTAGAGCTGCAATAACTCAGGAATAAGAATCATTATGAACTATATTGTCCCCTGGGGGAAATTTGTCTTGGATTGAACAACAAACATTCAACAACAGCAAAGTCCGAATTACATGAATCTCTCCTTTTTTGTGTGAATATCTTTATTTTATTTGATACATTTTGTTCTTTTAAAAAAAAATGATTTCATTTATTTGATAGGGACAGTGCCATTTCATAAAACACATGATTAAATGTGAATAAGTAAGTATTTTCCATCTGCCACCTGGCCATTATGTAGCAAGACACAAATTTGAATGGTATATTTTTTAATAAGGGTTTAAAGGTTATAATTAGTTTATAGATGAAAATCCAAGTTTGAAAATGTGTTACAATTTAATAATAATCAACACAAAACACAAAAAGCCTGGTCTATTATTATGGATATGATTGTTGATGAGCTTGGCCTAAAAACCTTTTTGCTAAATATGTGGCTGCCCCTCCAATTATAACCCACTGTGTTACATACCAATTGCTATGAATCATGGGAGAACAAACAGCTGCATGTGCTCTCAGCTGCCATTTCAATCCATCTTTTTCTGCTCAATACATAATAATACAACAATATGTAAATAAAAAAAATGGCTTTACCAATATTGCCAGTTGAACCAAGCGACCGGCCTTTGAAATGGCCATTGTGGACAATCAATAGAGTCAAACCATCTAATCTTGCTGAAACCAGTGCTTTTGTCTTGGGTCAGACAGATCAATCTCAGAACTTTGCTTCTGGCCATTTAATCTACGTTATGGTCAGTGAAAGTGCTATTCCCCCTCATTTCAGTGGACGCTTTCAATCTCAGCCTCTGTTCCCTCTCTCTCGTTTTGTATTGTATTTTTCCAAACTGCTAACCTGCAAATTGCCTTTTAATCATTCGGCTAATTAACAAAATGCAAATATACAAACGTAGATTGCGTGTGGCAAAAGACACAGTTGCGTTCATTTGTATTTTTTTTCCGTGGACGACAGGAAACGTTGGCGAAGAATGCGAGAGGTGCCGAGAAGACGCAGGTAGTCTTTTGAAATACAATAATTAGCCTGTGTCATAGCCTCTTCGCTAATTAGGTACACGCTGGTCCATTATTGGGTACATGGATTCACACTGGTGCGGCCTCGAGCGGAGTGACACACACGAACGGCACCGCACTCTCTCCGAACATGTCTCTATTTCTGATTACGTTTTAATGCAACTTTTAAAAACCTGGAAGCAGTATTGAAAGCTATGATCCGTCTCGCTCCTCCAGCCGCCTGATACATTTGCATGAGTCTTTGCAGCTCTCTGATATGACAAGTCGATGCAGTTTTTTCTTTTTTTTTGTTAGTCTTTCCTCGGGCCTCCGTTGGGTTTCCTAGCAACAGGTCTGTGTGAAGCCGGAGGAAGCAGTGCACCCTTCGCCCCCTCGTCCTGATTGACTTCTAATGACTTTAATGGATACGGGCTCTTTGGGTGTCCCCCTCCTGCTTACAGTTTGGCAGCTATCAAAGGCATCGGGCATTAGCAGAAAGCCGGCTAATTCAGACGTGCTTTGTTTACGTACGTGGATGGAGGCTACGGGAGATCATTTATGTTTTTGCATCTATTCTCTCTGCAAAACAACTCCGAAAGGGCCATAGCTTTTTAATGATGATTTCAGTGAAGAACGATGTGTGAAATGGATGGTGATTAGAGGGGTTTTATCTTTGTCTCACACCAGGACATTATCAGATAACTGGGGGGATTATAGGGTTTTGGAGAAATAACAAGACATTTTTTTAATGGAGTGCTTTTCTAAACACTTAAAGACACTGCACAACTGGTAAAATCACTAGAATAAAGCAATCAAACAGACATAAGCCAGAAATAGGCATGGTAAGGTTAGTTTTACCCCTTAAAAAGAGATCGCGACATAATGAGTTTATTACACTGAGCTTCAGGATTGTTTTATAACCTCAAAACTGTGTACAGTCGCTTGAGTAAAAATCTGCCAGATAAGCATTCAGTCATACCTCCTCTGATTAATAAAGAAAATGACAAAATCTGCAGCTCGCTTCTGTGAACTGCAGCTCTCCAAAGGGAGACGTGACGTAAAGGGGCCGGTACCAATCAGAACCACAGGTTTCAGTCCGGAAGAAAGTGAACGTTTTAGATCAACATTGCAATTAAAAATATCCAAAATGTAATAACAATAATAATAATAAAAAGTCAAAAACAAAAGCATGTTTTGGTTTTTTCATTGTTTTATTGCACAAAACATGTATAAAATCTTTGTCCTTACAGCGAGTGGAATTGCATCTCCACAAATCTCACTTGTACTTGGTCTGAATTGATTTGAATTGATTGACATTTCCTTTTGGCTATGATATTCCACAGTCTGGCATTAGTTATTTTATTGTATGTATATATTTGTTTGACAGGGACAATACAATCAATCATACATAGTTACAAAACAAAGCTTGTAGCCGATGTGATGCATACAAAGTTTATGGCCAGTGCTAATTCTCAACTCCCGTCCCAGGTTGGGCTTTTCTAAATCCCCCCACAGATATAAAAGGCATTAAAACACATTTCCATTCTTATAAATAAATCAGTGATGAATGTACACATCTACACAACTCATTCTTCCTCACTCTTACACGTCACTCATACACATTCATAACACTTACAGGTGGGTACAGTTTTGATTTTCTTTCAGCCAGCACTTCAGTCTGGAGGTGAACATATTTACTTCTGAGATGCACTTTATTTCAGGGGGCAATGAATTACATAAGCATAAAACGCATCTATCTGCATGGAGAATTTCCACTTCCAGAAACATATTGTGCTTTTAAATGTATGCCAGCTTTTCCCATTTGTACTATTTGATGTTGATCCAAAACAAATAATTTGTTGAGCTATTTAAGTTATATGCATTAATTCAACATCAAATATTTAGATGGAAATGGGGTCAACATTGAATTTTGTTGTGTATCACTCCCTGAGCAGAACGTTTCCTAGGGCGCTACAAAGACTGTTTCTAAATGCACGATGCTCCTCGAGTCTGTGCTGGCGCTCTGCTTTGTGCTGGTGAAGATGTCAGACAATGGAACAGGCCGTACAGTAATACAATATAGTTCCTCCAGGCGTAGTTCATATCTGTGTTTATGGAGCCAGTCGAATTAATCTCAGCCAAAGCTTATAATAAAATAGCACTTTTATAACTTCATCATCGCTTTTGAAGAGGCATACAGCAATCTCTCATCGTGATTACATTTTAATATCTTCACTCGCCACATTTAATTACTGAAGTTGTGTGGTAAAAGCGCGGCGGCTGAGTGACAGTAAAGATAAGATCCCGTTTCCAGTCGTCGTCCCTGCAATGTTGCGTCCCTCTTTCTTTTTCTCTATTGAATCGTCCACGTTCCTCAGGCACTATTTCGAAATGCAAATGCAGACATGAAGAAATGAAGGTTTTCAGAGGAACTTATTTTTTTACAGCCTGGAACATCTGTCCGTCCTCCTGGAGTGACCATAAGGTGAAGAGATGGAAATTAGCAGTAAAATGTTTTATCTGCCTCATGAACTCAAACAGCCTCTGAAGATAAATATTACATACAAATTTAGACAGATTAGTCTCAGCAATCGAGTGTAAGTTTGGGTTGAAAGACAAGTGTGAATTTCAAATCTGATGGTTAAAAGTTCATTATGGAGGTTATGCAAATGACATCGCAGCATTCTGTGATAGACAAAAACAAGGTGAGAGAGCAGTTAGAATCCAATAACAAATATAAAGGTCCACAACACAGTCTAATAAAGCCTTTGGGCCCAGAAAATGAAATGTTTTTAAAATAAATAAATAAATAAAATATGAAAAGTTACCTTGAACTTGAACTAACTTGTCTATTTAAAAAAAAACTAAGACTAACACATTTTATCAGTTGTGCTGCCTCTCAGTTGGAATATTATAGTATAATATATTACAACAATTCCAAAAGCAAAGATGATTAATGAACGTCAATTCACCTTCTTCAGGCAGTTGGCTTGAGCGTCACCATTCCATGTAATCCTCCTTCCAGTTGTATTCGTAGTATTACACAGAGCTGCCGTCTTCTAGAGAAAATAAGTCATTTCCAGGCCGCTCGGGGAATCGATGCATTGTTGACTTATTCACATGAACATTGGAAATACTTTAGAGCATATTCTAGCAGCAAGACTTTTCCCTCATTCTCCACTTAAACGAACGGAGTTTCCGCTTGACCGAAAGTGTGATTACAATGGAGGTGATGTTCCGTGGCAAAAAGGAACAAAACGAACATTGAACATGCTCAATTTTGTAACTGCAGATGACATGGTTAAGTGAACAAAGCCTCCTGTACCACTGGCTCCTCCTTCAAAGAGATCATGTCGTCCTGTGCTCTTGACTTCTAAGCTTCTTCGGCTGATTGTGTTCTCGAGATCCGTCTTCTCCTTCTCCCAATCCATATTTTGGCTCTCTCATCTGCTCAATTTCTAACTTAATTTTGAGCAACTTACTGCTTCAGCCCGTGTCCATTTTCCTCCTTCAATTTCATTTGAATTTCAAGCTTCTCAAAGAGCTCCACTGGCACAGCTGTCTCTTCTTTGTTCCTGTGGTTCTTCCTGATGGGTTCTCCTTATGTTGTCCATCTCATGCTGTATTTGCTGATTTTCTTTCTTGCTCAGATTCTTGCTTTTGTTTTTCGGATGACCAGGACAAAGGTGTCTCTCTGCAGCTTGCTCTGTGTTCAGCTTCTCCAGCTCTGCCTTGAGAGAGGCGTTTGGAGCATCTCGCTCATCCTCTGCTATCTTGGGGTGCTGTTTCTGAGCATTGACTTCTCTTATAAGGTTTTTTTCCACTTCCTTTTGTTTGAGTTTTTCTTCAAACGTGGTTATGCTCAATCTGAGGCTCCTGATGCCCTCCATGTCCTTCTGAACATTGTAGAGGTCCATTTCAAGAGGAGCAGGGGTTGGTGGTGTTAAAAAAACCCTCTCTTAAGGTTGTATTATTTGCTGTACCAATTATACTTATTGTCACTTTTGACTATATCATTTATGTCCTTTTTGACACTTTTTGGTTGGTTTTGGCTCTTTGGTTTGTATTTGTTTTGGTCTGTGGCTGTTCACGTCGAGTGAAAGTGAAACTGCTGTGAGACTCTCTTCTGGAAAGGTCCAGAACACGTCATAAATAATGTAATTCTGTGTTATTATGGTTACATCTTTTTTTTTAAAAATATGATATGTTCATCTTTGTGTTAACATGGTTACATATGTTCTAGTTACCATGGGAACACGGAATTCAACACGTTTCTAAAACAAATATGGAACAAGACATGAGGATACATATGAGAGGGTCCAAACGTCAAAATGACTAAAGAGTCAAGTAACCCGGACTATTTTAATCATTTACACCTGACTTACACCTGGAAATGGTTTCTGACGGTTTAATTAATCCTGGTTTTGAGGGAGGAACTGAGAGGAAACCTGGAGTAGAGCATGAAACTGAAGGAGAAAGTCTGCCCAGAGCAGAAGGACATGATGGTACAAGAGGCTGCTCTCACTCTCTCCATAAAACACCACTTCACCTGACATACAAGCTCAAGAAATAGACTAAAAATGAAAAGCTCAAGTTTTGCGAACAGCAGAATTTTCTAGTAATTCCAAAAACTATTCTCTCAAATAATAGTCATAATAAATTAAATCATCTGGACAATTGATATGTGGTAAATCCTGATACTGAAAACTTCTGTCTTTGTGTTTTAGAATTTAAAACAATCAACAAACAAAAAACATGAAATAAATGTTATATATAATGAAAAATAATGCAGTTCTGGATATACATTTCTTGTATTTGATTTAAAATAAAAGCTTCTATTACCTTGACACTCCTCTTTAGACAGAACAGCCTTGGCACCTATAACAGGTTCTGTGCAGGTTCAGAGTGGGATTGACATTCAGAGTGTGCCGCATCCATGTCAGGAACATTATATGTAATTGCCTCTCCTCTGAGGGAACAGCCAGAGGGAGGTGTCGTGTGGGACGTGTCTTTAACTGTCAGGTGACTGAAGGCTCACAGGAACAAGACGTGAGATATATCAGAGCAACATGGGCTCAAACGTCAGCCTCACATGTCAAAATGTAACCAGCAAAATATACATAATAATCGTAATATTTAGCACAGTGTCTTGTCCAGCAGGTCGGGTGATTGTGAACTGTTTTGCTTTATTGCCAAAACCCTCCAATCCCTATTTCTGTATCGGTTCATGCAGCGTACGTCACATATCATCAAGAGAATTCATTTGCAGCAGGTCGGAGACATATTGTTTTTCCGGGAAGAGACAAATGTTTACTCGTTGTACTTTGCCTATTCATGCATTACAAAAGTGTTCACAAATGCTGTCTGAAAGGCGTTCTGGCTGATTATCCGATTGGGCAGTTAATGCCTTTACTAAAAACTCAAAGACATTGATCAATGTAAGCGCTAAAAGCTCAAAATCTCTCAAAAATGTGATCAATATTTAGAGCACTAGAGCAGAAGTCTAAACAGGGACTGCAAGACTTCCCTCACCTCAGACACTTCCTCCAGCTCCTCCGGGGGGATCCTGAGGCATTCCCAGGCCAGTCAAGAGACACAGTCCCTCCAGCGTGTCCCCCGGGGCCTCTTCCCCCTGGAGGCATCCGGAACAGCTGCCTGAGCCTTCTCAGCTGGCTCCTCTCAACGTGGAGGTGGACCAGAGGCTCTACTCTGAGCTCCTCCTGTTTGACTGTATTTACATTTTGAAACACAGCTGTATAATGTAAATTGCTGTTGTATGAATGTTTGCACCACAGTACAGTTTAGGACTGTTCTGATATTCGAGCAGTAGATTTATTTTAGACTAGAACCAAGATGGTGGCCGGTAGCATACAGATCACATGTCTGGCATTAACTGGTATCTCTTGTTGAGAAGTGGCATTTGGAAATAATTGGCTCGAACCATGAAAAAAGTGCATTACAGATATTGTATGTTTTTCACTATTGGCCAGCAGGGGCGCAATTATGCCTTCACTTCCGCTTTTATTCTGATGGACATTTCCCCTCGTGCCGCAGTCTTATCATTAGCATTAGCGTTAGCGGTACCATCCGTACCGTCCTAAAGTCTAAAGAATAAAGTCGAAAGAATAAAGTCTAAGAGAATGCAGTGTCGGGGCGATCGCGATCAAAACACGGTCGCGCGGGTGGCGAGAGCCATCATTGCCACTAGCACGGCTTTAATTGTGTTTTGCTGCTGGAAATTCTAATTACAAGACGCACTATCACAGAAACTAAAAATAACCTAACTTTAGATTATAATATGGTGTGTCACATTCTTAAGCTCATAAAGTATACTGTGCACATTCATAAAATTCAACACAGGTATGTTAAAGACTTCATTATGGCATTGTTAGATGATGAAATGAGAACTGATGAGATTTTGACATTAATTAGCACATTATTACCAGGACATCTTAAAGAATGACAGAACTTTCTATTTTCTCATCAATCATTATCACAAACTATGAGCAACCAATCAATGAAATGTGAAGACTATTGTAACAGACAGTTCATTTGCCTGTTGTTATGGCACTTATTGAAACTACAGATGTGCATTAATCATCTCTGCTTTTGGAATCATGGGTTGTACATACTGAATATAATATAACTTGTTAAATTGAGTAAAACTCCTAACCAAATAAAGGTACAGAGACTCACTCACTCTTTCAGATCCTGCTTCTCGTTGCTTGTGTTACATCGACATTAATATATTCCTTCTATTACACTGACTCTGGATCATGCTGTCCCAGACTCTTTGTCTTAGCCAGAACTGAATATCCCACTTTCTTGGGGGGGAGGGGGGGTGTCTCTCTGGTCTTGTTATCGCCTGTATTCAGTCCTGCCAAAGTTTGTGTGTGCCAGGGGGAGGCCAGTGGACACCCCTCTCTATTCAGGACACCGCCGGTCTCTTTCTATGGGGAGATGGTCTGCACAACGAGGACCATTGGTCAGCAGAGACAGAACGGCGCCTGGGGAGAAAGTGGATTGATTGGTGAAGGTGGCAGACTGGACTGGGCTCTGGCAGTGACAAATGTTTTGTCGGGCTGCGATTTTCACAAGTGAGCAGGCAAAAAGGACTAAAGATACTGACATGTTTTGTGTTTAACAGAGCATTGTGGAGGGTCCGCCAGCGACTTGTCTCCATGTACAAATGTCAAGATTATTCAAAGATTATTCAGTTGATTGAAAAACTATGATTATTCAGGTCACAATATAACCGAAAGAACTGAAAACAGCAACAATGAGTAATTTCAGTTATTTTCCAAAAGAGTCAAACGACATGTATCTACAAGTATATGACTACTTTTGCATTCAAAAAGTTAACTGGCACTAAGCAAATTAAATCATGATGTTTTGTAACAGTAAAATGTGATGTTGTGACATTATTATCTCCATGTAGATGTTATTACTTTTCCTTGAATGTTCCACAGTATGACATTAAATATATCTATATGGAGACAAGCATATGCCACCAGATCAAGTTACAAGTCAGATCTGTGGGGAGGTGACCCCACTCACATTGAGAATGAATGTTTTTTGAGCCATAAAAACACTTTTAATTTGATAAATGCAAGATTAACATGTTTAATGCCACAAAGTGAAACATTCTGGCTAATTTATACTTGACACTATTACCATTTCCATGCAGACAAATTGGTGATTGACCCTGCACAAGGAAAGTTACAGTGTCTACTTTATAATGTCAAAGATCATTTCTGATTCAAAGGTTTACTGTCTTCTTTGGGAAGACACATCCTCATTTTACGTCATACTGTCTCTTTCTGTTGAATTATATGACTCTGCAGAGTCTGAGCCGTTATGTAACAATTCTAGAGAACAAACTACAATGGATGTGTGTTGGTTACTCAGATTATGAATTGATTGAATTATTCTGAAGATTTACTTCAGATGACATAAAAGCGATGAAGGCAATATGATGAATAGACACTGCAATAGACATTTTCAAAGGCAACTTGGCATTTTCTGCATTAATTAAAAGATAAATAAATGAGCCAAACCTAAACCTGTTTGACCTGTGCAGCAAAGTAAAATTAATACAAAGACATAAAAGGATTCTCCGGAGACGCTCTCTAAGTCGGGGGCCATTGGGAAGTCATCTGAGTGTAGCATCTTAAATAAAAGTTATCTCCCCTGTCTCTGGACCTATAATGTGCAGTCTTTGCGCTGCAGCTTTGAGATGGGCCTCGTCATAGCTGCCTGGCCACACTGTAGATTTGCTCTGTGCAGTTCATAAGCAGCTCCACATGTTGCTGTCTAGCAGGCGACACAGCGTTATGTGGGTGTTCTGTACTGCATGCAAATGAATGTGAGAGAATGGGACCGGGAGGCATTGTGAAAAGCAACACTGAGCAGCCGCGAGCCCCACTGTCGCAGCACTTTGGGCTGTTTATCGCTGGTTCATGAGAGGAAGTCTGGGGAAAAAAGTTGTTTTGAATCTGGAAAACAGTCACGACACAACATTAGAAGAGGTATGAGGAAAACAACGATGACAAAACACGACAAACTACCACGAAAACAACTCTGGGGGTTTATCCCTATACTTCCATCGTGCACCTGCCCTGTTCTAGTCATTGTGTATCTGTTATAGTAGATACTGACCACTGAAAACAGGGACCACCACACAAGAAGTGCTGTTTTGCAGATGCTTCGACCCATGTAGTGGTTGAGGCAATGAGGTTCCCAAAGTGGGGTCCAGGGCAGATGAAGCAGAACAAAATTAGATTAGCTTTAATTTATGTTTTTGTTTAAATGCATCACTTTGAATCAGAATATACATCCAATCTATGTGGATGTCGATGTTGTGGAAAGTGAGCTGATCGCTTTGACATTGGAAACGCATTGTATCATCAATGTTGATAATAACTATGATGATTACAATCTCATGCGTGACTGTATTTGATCAACTATAGGGGCGGGACGAGACAAGACCTGAGACTGGGTCCAATTAACCTCTTTTTTTTGACGTTGTATAATAAATAAACGCTGCAGTTCAACTCACAGTTTTGTCGTCACAGTTGTTGAAATATTTTGGATGTCACTGCAGCACTGCCACACCCACCCGGACTGCATCTGATTTGTGTACATATGTGGCATTAGTGTAACATGTCCTCTCCGTTGGGCTGCGAGAGCCTCCGAGGCAACAGCAGGCACGAGATCTCGGGGGACGACAGCTTGTGCACACTCCCAGAGCGACCCAACAAGGACCTT